>NC_142809.1:62595171-62632708 GCF_049724085.1 Artemia sp. Qi Xiang Cuo
ATACATGGAAACCACCTCAAAACTGCAGAGAATTTAATTCTCCTCCAATGTAAAAATTTTCAACTTTCTAGTACGATCAGTCAAATTTTTCAAATATAATTTTTGTGTTTCTAAGAGAGTACGCAATGCAACCACTTTCTTAATTTAGCACCAGGTAACGAGAAAGTTGATACAATGGGACGGAATTGGGCTCCTGTCTTATGAATTTTGGGTAGACCATAGATCTAGGGTGCGGAACAACCTCTTGCATAAAATTTATTATAAAATTGAGGGGCAATGTGTAAATTGTTTTTCAGTGACTCAATTTTCTTTCTGGTCAACTTTACATATTTATCCGTAGGATATAATATAGTTTTTTTGTAAGTAATGGTATCTAAAATAATTGTATTCATTTGACGATCATAATCAACTGTGTCCATAATTACAATAGTGTTGCCTTTATCTCATCTATTGATAGTAAGGACCTTATCCGTTTTCAAATCGGAGAGTATTTGATGTCATTTCTTGATATCTTTTCAATTTTGCTCAATTTAAAAGTGTTTAGTTTCACTACGATCTCGGCTCTAAGCTCCTGAGGAGCCTCGACATTATCAATAGAAGCAACAATACCTGGCTCCACTTTTGAAATTATTTTTGAAAGAAAAATCAGTGTTAGAAAACCGAATTTAGAACCCTTCGACAAAACTGCCTCTTGTTGACAACTAAGAGGTTCAAATGACATATTCTTAATGGCAGAACCGAGACCAAAACGAGGATAAAAAACAATTAAACAATTGCTCAAAAGTCACGTGACTTAAAGCCATGACGCTGAATTTGTTTTTTAATTTAGATCCATTTTCAATACCAAAATGGGTATACAATCTAAAAAAATTTAAGAATTACTGATTACTTCGTGCAATATTTTAAGCAAATTTGTTGATATAAAAAATTTGTATGTTTTTTAACCAAGGAAAAATAATAATTGATAGAATCGACTAATTGTTGGCAGTACAATTGACGAATGAAAGTTCTGAAGCCGAACTGCCCAGCCATGACAAAAAAACAAAAAAGAGAGGTAAAACTCAATGAAAAGACAACAAACGAAACAGCGGCCAGTAAATAGAAAATATGAAAGGCCAAAACAACGCGGATTTTTTGCCTGTATGCAAACTAGGCGTCCTCAGCACAATAGAAACAAAGACAAAAAAAAAAACTGAAATAAACTAAAACCAATAAAACCATCACCAACATTAATCAAATGTAACTGTCGCCACTGATCCACGTAGGGAAAAGAAACTAATATAGTTACTTTTATGAGAAAACCGAAGCAACTGAGGAAAAAGTATAAAAATTGAAAGTAAGTTAATTTTTCTGCTGCGAAATAATCTTCTTGTTAGCTATTGTTGAAGTAATTATTTTTGATCGAGTAGGTAATCCAGTCCCCGGGTGATTATACAAAATCTTAATTCACTTCATGACTATTGGTTCATTTTTTAAAAGACTATCATACATTGGGTCAATATCTAAATTTCCCTTGTCCCTATGTGTTAATACATTAGCAAAAATATATTTTTTGATTTATATAACGTCCCTCGCCACTGAGAAACCCCTCAATCATTAGAAATAGCCGTGGCCTCATCAAATTGTACAAAATGTTTAGAATGAAAGAAACGAGGCTCAGACAGAGCCAAAACAAAAGTGATTGAACTGATTTGAACTATCATGATTTGAACTATCTGAATTTGAGTGGGTCAGTACCTACCAACAAAGCAGAACCTATTTCTAAACTTCAGCCGCCAAGAAAAAGATCTTTTGAAGAGATGAGTGACCCAGGAAGCAAGGCTGTGAATCCAAAAAAGAGAAAAACCCGGTGCTTTAACTTTGAAATCTCGAGCTCTTTGTTACCTGTTAAGGGTGAATACATAACAGCCCAATTATTGGACATTACTAAAATTGAACCACCAAGAAAAAGGCATTTTGAAGAAATAATTAATCAGGGTCCTAGCAGGACTCTGAATCCAAAACAAACGAAAATCTGTGACTCGAGTTTAGAAAATTTTAAAATTGAACCTTCAAGAAAAAGGTATAAAGCAGCTATACGTGACCCAGGTCATAGCAAGGCTGTAAATTCAGAGCAAAGTAAAACATGTGAATTGAGTTTTGAAAATTTGATTGCACCTTTTAAGGCTGAATGTATTTCTGCCACATTACCTGGCGGATCTGCCCCATGCAATTATAAAATTGACCCTTCAAGGAAAAGTTTTGGACAACTACCTTTACATCATGCTGCTGCAGAGGGTAAACTAGACATATGTCAGTTATATGTTTCAAAGTCAACATTTATAGACTCTATAGATAATAAGATATTTACTGCTTTACATTGGGCCTGGAAAAATTGGCAAATATCCGTAGCTAATTATCTCTTAGAAAAGGGAGCAAACCTCAATTTAAAGGCTGAAAATTTGGATGATTGCAGACAAACACCTTTACACTTTGCTGCTGCGAAAGGTAAACTAGACATGTGTCAGTTACTTGTTTCAATGGGTGCACATTTAGACGCTTTAGATGATAAAACATCCACTCCTTTACATTTGGCTGCAAAAGAAGGGCAAGTATTATTAGTTAAGTTACTTGTTTCAAAGGGGGCATACATAGATGCTATATAGGGTAAAAATCATTTTGCCCGAAGTAGACAGAATTCTTCTTAGTTTTATCGACATCATTGAAAACTGTAAAAACTCAAGTGATAGCAAAAAGAAGCAGCTTAATATAGCCTTATCGACAGTATTGCTCAATATTTCAGTGCTTAACATTCAACACGATTTTAGTATGGAAACTAAAGCATCGGTGCTTGAAGTAAGTCGATCGTTACTCGCAAATTGTAGTGATCAAGAAAGTCAGTTTAGGATTTTAGTTGCCCTTGGAACAATGTTGCAAATGGGAAGAATGAAGCTGGTTGCGTTATGTCTTGAGTTCATTCCGATACTTAACCAGCTGAAAGAAGTTAGCGACTCGTAAAAACAAAGTCAATGTGCGGAACACCTCCTAGAAGTTCTTGGTGTTTAACATAGTTGTGCTATTCGTCCCTTTTTATGCTTGGATACCTTGATTTAACTCTAAAGCCTCAGTAATTAATTAAATTGCAAGTATATGACCAGATTGTGGAATGTTTAAAGTCGGCCACAAATTCTGCAGTTCCGTTTGAGCACGTGCGTTCTGGGTCTCGTAAGCCCCTGTGTAATATATATCCGGAAGTGAAAATAGTAAAGAACCGCGTAAAGTTTTGGTTGCGACTGCGGAACACTTGCAATCGACCTACTTCCGGTGCTGTGTTTACAGTCAAGCAAAAAACGAAGAAAGAATACAAATCCTGTGTACACAATGCAAGACTCAACACGTGGGACGGTCCAAATAATAGAATGACCTGGAATAGAGTTATCAATAGCAATAAGTATACACCCCAAGCTCAGTCTAAATTAAACCTTATGAATTTTGTGCATCACTGTATCGACATATTTTCCATATTCAATTAGTATGTTCAGAAAATTGTTTTCTAATCTACTTTGTTCGGTCCTGCCAGTGTCTCTTTGTCCAAATACAGTTCTTGCGATTAGCATGAGTAATTTATATCGCGCGCTGAAGAAAGTACAAAGATCAGATTCTACTGATTGTGATGATTCTACATCAAAAGAAATGGATTTGTATGTAGATTTTGTATGAATATTTATGGTATCTGAGCAATAATTTGAATCTTTTAATTCAAATCATAAATAGGGACTATGTAAGTTATATTAAAAAACAATGATTATAAGAACAAACCATTGCATATATTAGGCTTAGTTGTTTTGTGTTTCACAAACAAGTATTGAATTACGAAAGATGATAAAAATAAGGCATCATGTTGTATTTTCACTTTCTTATATATAGAACAATTATTGTCTTTAACACCTTGCGTCATCGTAGTTGATAAAGCTGCTCTAAATCCTGATCGAAGGTTGGCAGGTTCAGTCTCCCGTGTCGCAAGGAAAATACCGTGTCATTTATCTTGTACTTTCATTCCAGAGTTTGAAAAAAATTATCTCTTAATTCGGCACATGACTTTAAAAGTTTTTTCTTTTCCAGGTTGCAGCGGTAGCTAGCAAACCAGTAAGAGACGATCAAGCCCAATAATAAAAAAACAAAATAGTCCATAACTTATAAAACAAGAATCGGATCAAAATACAAAATACACTATTAGAACCACACTGTCCAATATATTGTTTTATAATGACTACTAAGTTCAGATATCCATCTATTAAACTTAAAAAAATAGAAAAGGATTGCAAATGCAAATGCCTTTTCAGCAAATAAACTTGAAACAACCTTCAAAAATTTTTCATTAAACATGTCTAAACGAAGTAATTTCTTTGTCGGTGGAAACTAGAAGTTAAATAGAAAAAACAGGATATTAGAAACATAATAAATTTCCTAACTGCTGGAAATCTTGACCCAAACACAGAGGTTGTGTGAGCTCCTCCTACCATTTATTTGGAATATGTTAGAAATTTTCAAAATTTTCATTGGATGTGTTTGGGGAAATGGTGAGCGTGAGAGGGAGGTTAGTTGCCCTTAAATCACTTTCGACTATTAAAAAGGGGAACAAACCTTTTCAAGTCCCAATCGAACGAGCCCTTTTAGATATTTCTATGACCACATTTTCTATAAAAACCTTATATTACCCAAGGGTAAAACGTACAACCCTTACCTTGAAGGCTGTTGGATGGGGGTTGTCATCCTCAGAGACCTAATTTCCAGAACTTTAATCTACGAGGAACAAAACGGCTATCTCAAAATTTTGATTGTATGTGTTTGGGCAAATTTTGGGCGTGACAGGGGTTTAGTTGGCCTCCAGTCACTTTTTACTACTAAAAAAGGCACTAGCCCTTTAAATTTCCAATTAATCCGCCCTTTTTGAAGTTTCTACTACAACACTTCTTATAAAAACCTTATATGCCCCCAGGGCATAACTTACAACCCTTGCCCTGAGGAGTAAGGGGGGTTCGTCATCTTGGAATATATTTTCCAGAACTTTTAACTACGTTGAGCAAAATGGCTATCTCAAAGTTTTAATTGGATGTGTTTAAGGAAATGATAGATTAAGAGTGGGGTTAGTTGCCTTCCAATTACTTTGGACTATTAAAAGGGGCACTAGCCCTTTCAATTTCAAATTGAATGAGCTGTTTTTGAAGTTTTTCAGACAACGCTATATATAAAAAACTTTATATACCCTCAGGGCATAATTTACAACCCTTGCCCTGAGGGGTGTCGGGGTTCGTCTTATTCAGATATAATTTCCAGAATTCTCAACTACGTAAAACAAAATGTCCATCTCAAAATTTGAATTGGGTGTTTGTGGAAATGGTGGGCGTGAGACGGTGGATAGCTGCTCTCCAATCAATTTCGACTATTAAAAGTGCACTAGCCCTTTCAATTTCCAATCAAAGGAGCCCCGTTTTGAATTTTTCTTCGACAACGCTTTCTATAAAAACCTTGTATGCCCCCAGGGTATAATTACAACCCTTGCCCCGAGGGGTGTGGGGGTTTGTCATCTTCAGACATAATTTCGAGAACTTTCAACTACGTAAAACAAAATGGCTATCTCAAAATTTGAAATGGGTGTGTTTGGAGAAATTTTTAGGCGTGAGACAGTGTATAGTTGCTCTCCAATCACTTTCGACTATAAAAAGGGCACTAGCCCTTTCAATTTCCAATCAAAAGAGTCCTTTTTTAAGTTTTCTTAGAAACTGCTTTCGATAAGAAACCTATATGCCCCCCGGTTATGACTTACACCCCTGGTCGTGAGGGTTGTGGGGGGGGGCGGGTTGTCACCTTCAAATACCTAATTTCCAGAACTTCCAACTACGTTGAAAAAAAATGGCTATCTCAAAATTTTGTGTGGATATGTTTGGTGAAATGGTGGGTGTGAGTGGGGGGTTAGTGGCCCTCTAATCACTTTTCACTATTAAAATGGGCACTAGCCCTCTGAAATTCCAATCGAATGAGCCCTTTCTGAAATTTCACAACGCTTTCTATAAAAACCTTATATGCCCCCAGGGTATAACTTACAACCCTTGCCCTGAGTGATGTGGAGGGAATGTCTTCCTCAAAGACACAATTTCCAGATATTTAAACACCGTTGAAAAAATGAAGATCTCAAAATTTTGATAGGATATGTTTGGAAAAATGGTGGCCGTAAAAGGGGTGTTAGTGTCATGGCAATTACTGCTGGCTATTAAAAAGGACACAAATCCTTCCAACTTCCAATCGAATGAGCTCTTTTCGAAGTTTCTACTACAACTCCTACGATACGAAGTGCTCTGGTGTTAAACAAACCAAAAAAAAAAAAAAAATAAACCAATGTGCCAAAACCGGTTTTTACATAGGGCCCCGCTATTGCGCTGCCTATAATGGTTCGTGAGTTCTACCAATATAAAACTTCCCACAATACCAAGTAATTTTATGCACCCCACTGACTAAATTTCCCCGGGTGAAATTCTTCCAGGAATTAAGAAAACTACCCATTAGTCTCACCGATTGAAAACATGCATCAATGTCATGTTTACCCAAAATTCGTTTTAGCATCTCCCCCAAGACAGGTATGTTAGGCAAAGAAACAAAACTTTATGACACATTTAATTATGAAGACTGCGAAACTCCAATAATCCTATTAATATATTTAATGTGTTTAATTTCTATTATTATATCAATGAATTGAATAGGGTAACTAATACAAGAAAATAAAATATCCTTCAAATGTAACAATTCAGAATCCAGAAACTCCTGGGAACAAATTCTGAAAACTGTATCCACCAGTGAAATCAAAACCCCTTGTTTAACCGAAATAGGGTGGCTCGAATGAAAATTCAAATATCTATCATTGTGCGTAGGCTTTCTAAATATTGAGAACAGTCAATGGAAATCGCTTTTAATTAGTAAGACATCAAGCAAAGGTGGTTTGTCATTCTCTTCAAATTCCAATGTAAATTTTATACTTTTATCAAATACTTATGGAAAAAAATATAAGGTATCTAAACCATGTTTCCAAATGCAAACCAAATCGTCCATGAATCTGCCCCCGAAACAAGGGGAGAGCCTAAGACTGTGTATAGCGGAGGTTTCAATAGAGACCATGAAAAGATTTGCCAACAAAGGAGAGAGGGATGCCCCTATAGGCAAACCAAACATCTGCTTTTAAAACTCATCTCTAAAACTAAAAAAAATTATATTCATTTACCAGGATAACCAACTTCATATTGACATCAATATTCAAACTAGGCAATGTCACATCTTGCACCAAATCAAAGTGTTTTTGCAATTTAATTCTTAATATATCTTCAAACTTTTTCACACTACAATTTGAATACATGGAAACCACCTCAAAACTGCAGAGAATTTAATTCTCCTCCAATGTAAAAATTTTCAACTTTCTAGTACGATCAGTCAAATTTTTCAAATATAATTTTTGTGTTTCTAAGAGAGTACGCAATGCAACCACTTTCTTAATTTAGCACCAGGTAAAGAGAAAGTTGATACAATGGGACGGAATTGGGCTACTGTCTTATGAATTTCGGGTAGACCATAGATCTAGGTTGCGGAACAACCTCTTGCATAAAATTTATTATAAAATTGAGGGGCAATGTGTAAATTGTTTTTCAGTGACTCAATTTTCTTTCTGGTCAACTTTACATGTTTAATGGTAAGATCAAAATCTATTTTTTTGTAAATAATGGTATCTAAAATAATTGTATTCATTTGACGATCATAATCAACAGTGTCCATAAATACAATAGTTTTACCTCTATCTCCTCTATTGATAGTAAGGACCTTATCCGTTTTCAAATCGGAGAGTATTTGATGTCATTTCTTGATATCTTTTCAATTTTGCTCAATTTAAAAGTGTTTAGTTTCACTACGATCTCGGCTCTAAGCTCCTGAGGAGCCTCGACATTATCAATAGAAGCAACAATACCTGGCTCCACTTTTGAAATTATTTTTGAAAGAAAAATCAGTGTTAGAAAACCGAATTTAGAACCCTTCGACAAAACTGCCTCTTGTTGACAACTAAGAGGTTCAAATGACATATTCTTAATGGCAGAACCGAGACCAAAACGAGGATAAAAAACAATTAAACAATTGCTCAAAAGTCACGTGACTTAAAGCCATGACGCTGAATTTGTTTTTTAATTTAGATCCATTTTCAATACCAAAATGGGTATACAATCTAAAAAAATTTAAGAATTACTGATTCCTTCGTGCAATATTTTAAGCAAATTTGTTGATCTAAAAAATTTGTATGTTTTTTAACCAAGGAAAAATAATAATTGATAGAATCGACTAATTGTTGGCAGTACAATTGACTAATGAAAGTTCTGAAGCCGAACTGCCCAGCCATTACAAAAAAACAAAAAAGAGAGGTAAAACTCAATGAAAAGACAACAAACGAAACAGCGGCCAGTAAAGATAAAAGATGAAAGGCCAAAACCACGCGGATATTTTGCCTGTATGCAAACTAGGCGTCCTCAGCACAATAGAAACAAAGACAAAAAAAAACTGAAATAAACTAAAACCAATAAAACCATCACCAACATTAATCAAATATGACTGTCGCAACTGATCCACGTAGGGAAAAGAAACTAATAGAGTTAATTTTATGAGAAAACCGAAGCAACTGAGGAAAAAGTATAAAAATTGAAAGTAAGTTAATTTTTCTGCTGCGAAATAATCTTCTTGTTAGCTATTGTTGAAGTAATTATTTTTGATCGAGTAGGTAATCCAGTCCCCGGGTGATTATACAAAATCTTAATTCCCTTCATGACTATTGGTTCATTTTTTAAAAGACTATCATACATTGGGTCAATATCTAAATTTCCCTTGTCCCTATGTGTTAATACATTAGCAAAAATATATTTTTTGATTTATATAACGTCCCTCGCCACTGAGAAACCCCTCAATCATTAGAAATAGCCGTGGCCTCATCAAATTGTACAAAATGTTTAGAATGAAAGAAAATATGCTCAGACAGAGCCAAAACAAAAGTGATTGAACTGATTTGAACTATCATGATTTGAACTATCTGAATTTGAGTGGGTCAGTACCTACCAACAAAGCAGAACCTATTTCTAAACTTCAGCCGCCAAGAAAAAGATCTTTTGAAGAGATGAGTGACCCAGGAAGCAAGGCTGTGAATCCAAAAAAGAGAAAAACCCGGTGCTTTAACTTTGAAATCTCGAGCTCTTTGTTACCTGTTAAGGGTGAATACATAACAGCCCAATTATTGGACATTACTAAAATTGAACCACCAAGAAAAAGGCATTTTGGGAGGCTTGCTTAATTCTAGGATTTTTCTATCGAGTTGCGATAGTAAATAAATATTTCAAGAAATTGTTGGTGAGTTCTACCAATATAAAAGTTCCAACAAGAACAAGGAAGTTTATACACCCCATTAACTAAATTTCACTGGGTTAAATCCTTCCCAGAGTTAAAGAAACTACATATTGGTCTCACCGATCGAAAACATGTATTAATGTTATATTTGCCAAAATTTGGCTTAAGCATCTCCCCCAAAAAAAAGGTACATAAGGCAAAGAAATGAAGCTTTTGACACATTTAATTCTGACGACTCTGAAACTCCAATAAACCTATTAATATGCTTATTGCGTCTATTTTCTATTATTACATCAATGATTCAATCGAGTAACTATTGCAAAATAAAATATTCCTCAAATACAACAAATCAGAATCCAGAAACTCCTGGGAACAAATTCTAAAAGCTCTATCCACCAGTGAAATCACAACCCCTCGTTTCACCGGGGAACCTGAAGATGCTACCGTGTTTGGGGAAACCGACGATGCTACCACTTCCGGGGCAGCCGACGATAAGCAATCCGTAAATCGCGCAAATACCTCAACTATGACAACTCCACCCTTGAAGGCCATTGTATCACCTAAATCGACTTTATCCCTTGGTACCCTCAACATCAGAACACTGGCAAAACAAAGAAAAAAGGAACTTCTCCTGGTATGGATAAACCTTTACAACTGGGACATAATCGGCCTATCCAAAACCCACCTCCCAGTCGCCAGCGAATAAAATCTTTATGACACTACTCTTATACTTTCAGGACGCACTGACAGGAAACACCCGCAGGGAGCTGGCTTTCTACTCTCCAGTAAGGCTTGGAGATCACTAATGAGACTATGAAAAAATATCTTGAATTTGGACGTAGTATATTCCACCTTTTCGATTTGAAGCAGGGTTTCGACCTCATATGGAGAGGTCTGTGGTACTTCTTCTCCTCTTTTTTATGCCAGAAAACTTAGCATCATTTATCAGAAACTTGTACTCAAATTTCAGAAGCCGCATCATGACGGGAGAGACCCTTTCCTATAGCTTTAAAACATCCACTGGTGTTCTGCAAGGTCGCTTACTTTCACCAGAACTGTTTAACCTGTTCCTTACCGCTGTCCTATCACTCCTTGATAACTTATCAGTTGTCCTCGTCGGGAGAATATTAATTGATAAAATAGCTTATGCCGACGACATTGACCAAATAAATGAGAGCCTTGGGGATCTTCAGTCCCAGGCCGACAACACCCAATCAACCACCAGCCGCTTTGGAATGACCATCATATCCTCAAACACGAAAGCCACGCTCAGTTCAAATAAGCCGGAAAACAAAGAGAGCCTAAGCCTCCAACTTAGTGGTGACAACATATAATGGGTCAAAGATTTCACCTAACTTGGAAGCCTTGTAACGTCTAATAACAACCACTCGAAAGATATTAAAAGACGCCTGGCGCTTGCCAAATCTTGCTTTAAAGCCTTGATTCCGATCTGGAGGAACAAGAATTTGACGAAACAGCTAAAAACAAGACTTTTCAACAGACTGATTGTCTCCATTGCCATTTACGCTTGTGAATCATGGATCCTCAGAACAGATAACCAACGTTGCCAAGCTGCATTTGAAACAAAGGCACTTCACCGTATTCCTGGGATTACGTACCTGGACAGCATATCTAGTATCAGGCTCAAACACTCGCGATTAAACACACCATACTTGACAAATAAAACTGCAACAACTTAGATGAGTAGGCTACATCCAGCGCATGGAAAATTCCTGTATTTCGAAAACAGTCTTCCATGGGTGCGTGCATGGCTCTCGCGCCAGTGGTCGGCCCCCAAAGAGATTAAAAGACAACTTCTCTACACTCAACCTGCCGCAACTTCTACGCCTGATTGAAAATAGATGTCCATACAGACGCCACATCAATAACATAGTGAATTAAGAGGCCCAAAAAAAACCTTCGAGGATGGCTGGGACTCAAGTCAAGTCATAGATCTTGGGTGCGGAAAAACCTCTTGGTAAAATTTATTATAAAATTATGGGGTAATGTGTATTATGTTTTTCAGTGACTCAAATTCCTTTCTTGTCGAATTAAATATTTATCCGTAGAATCAAAATCCAGTTTTGTAGGTAATGGTATCAGCCATAATTGTATTCATTTGACAATCATAATCAACAGTGTCCATAATTACAATAGTGTTGCCTTTATCTGCTCTAGTGATAGTAATTACAATATGATCTCTGCTTATGTCTCTTGTTGACAATTAAGAAGTTTAGATCACAAATTCTTAATGGAACGACCCAGACCAAAACGGGGATAAGAAACATCCAAATCCTGGAACTTCTCAAACAAAAGTCTTTTAAATTTGTCGGCCAAACGAACCTTTGACAAATAAAAATCATGGCGAAAAGATCTAACGGCTATAACCTTAATTCTCAGAAAAATGTCAGTTTGAAGGTTATTCCTTAAAAGGTTTTCAATAAAATTTAAGTCTTTGGACACATTCAAATGTCTTTGCTTTTGCTCAGAAGCCAAGTGATTTAAAGCCATGAGACTTAATTTGTTTTTTAATTTAGATTCATCATCAATGCTAAAATGGGTATTCAATCTAAAAAATTCGGAAACATTGATTCCTTCTTGCAATTTTTTAAGAAAATTTTTTGATTTAATGATCTGTTTATTTAACAAATCTGCATTTTTTTTAACGAAAAAAAATTATAATTGCCAGAAGCGGCTAATTGTTGCCTGTACAATTGACGAATGAAAGTACTTAAGCCACACTTGCCAGCCATGACAAAATAGCAGCAAAGAGAGGTAAAAATCAATGAAAAGACAACAAACGAGACTGCAGCCAGTAGATAAAAATGATCAAAGACTAAATCAACTTGGATATCTCGCCTGTATGCAAACTAGGCGTCCTAAGCACAAGAGAAACAAAGATAAAAAGAAACTAAACTGAAACAAACTAAAAAAAAAATAAAACCATCACCAATAATTTTAAATACAATTGTAGCAACTGATCCATGTAGGGAAAATAAGCTAATGGAGTTACTCCGAGGAGAACACTAAAACAACTGAGGAAAAAGTATAAAAATTCAAATTAAGTTAAATATTCTGTAGAAAAATAATTCCCTTAATAGCTATTATTGAAGCAATTCTGTTTGGTCGAGCAGGTAATTTAATCCCCAGGTAATTATTTAAAATTTTAATTCTTTTATTGACTATTGGTTCATTTTTCAAAAGACTATCATAAATTGGGTCAATATTTAAATTTCCCGTGTCCTTATTTATTGAAAGATTAGCAGTATGCTTTTTAATTTCTATAGCCTCCCTCGCCCACTAAGAAATATCTCTATCATTAGAAATAGCTGTGGCCTCATCAAATTGTATAAAATTTTCAGGATGAAAGAAAATATGCTCAGTCAGAGCCAAAACAGAAGTTTCAGGAGGCTTGTTTAATTATACGGTTTTTTCAATTGAATTACGATGCTCAATAAATCTTTCAAGAAATTTTTCGCGAGTTCTACCAATATATAACTTCCCACAAGAACATAGAATTTTATACATCCCACTAACTAAATTTCCCCGTGTTAAATCCTTCCCGGAATTAAGGAAACTACCTATTGGTCTCACTGATTGGAAACATGTATTAATCTTATGTTTATCCAAAATTCGTTTAAGGTTCTCCAACAAAACAGGTACATAAAGTAAAGGAGCGAAACATTTAGACTCATTTAATTCTGAAGACTGCGAAATGCCAATAACCCTATTAATATTTTTAATGCGTCTATTTTCTATTATTTTAACAATGACTCTAATCGGGTAACCATTAAAAGATTAAATACCCCTCAAATGCAACTATTCAGGAACCAGAAACTCCTGGGAATAAATTCTGAAAGTTCTATCCACCAGTGAAATCACAACCCCTCGTTTCACCAAAAACAGTGTGGCACGAATAAAAATTCAAATATATCATTGTGCGTAGGCTTTTTATAATGGAAATCCCTTTTAAGTAATAAGATATCAAGAAAAGATAGTTTGCCATATTTTTTAAACTCCACTGTAAATTTATATTTTTATCAAAACTATTTAAATGTTCACGGAAAAGATCTAAACCATGTCTCCAAATTCAAACCACATTATCCATGAATCTGCCTCATAAACAAGGGAAGAGCCTAAAACTGTATATAGCAGAGATTTCAATAGAGTTCACGAAAAGATTTGCCAACAAAGAAGAGAGGGATGCCCTCATAGGCAAACCAAACACTTGCTTGTTAAATTCGCCTCTAGATCCAAAATAAAAAGAATAATCATTTACCAGGATAACCAACTTCATAATGACATCAATATCAAAACCAGCCAAGGTCACATCTTGTATCAAATCGAAGTTATTTTGTGATTTAATTCTTAATATATCTTCAAAGTTTTTCATATTAAAATTCGTATACATGGAAACCACTGCAGAGAAATCAAACTGCAAATCAAAACTGCAGAGAATTGAATTATTCTCCAATGTTAAAGTGTTCATTTTATTAGTAATATCAGACGAATTTTTCAAATATATTTTTGTGTTACTACGAGAGGAAGCAATGCCACCGACAACCACCTTCCTAATTTAGTACCAGGTGACGAGAAAGTTGATGCAATGGGGCAGAAGGGGCTTCCGTCTTATGAATTTTGGGTAGACCATAGATATTGAGTGCTGAACAACCTCTTCGATAAATTTTATTGTAAAATTGTGGGGTAATGTGTAAATTGCTTTTCAGTGACTCCAATTCCTTTCTTGTTGACTTTACATATTTATCCGTAGGATCAGAATCAAGTTTTTGCAAGTAATGGTATCAAAAATAATTGTATTCATTTGAAGATCATCACCAATAGTGCCCATAATTACAAATGTTTCTTTTAACTGCTCTGGTGATAGTAAGAACCTTATAATTTTTGAAATCAGAGAGTATTTTAGTGCCATTTTTGGTGATAAATTTTTCAATTTTGCTCATATTAAAAGTCTTTTGTTTCCCTACGATCTCGGCTCTAAGTTCCTGAGGAGCCTCGGCTTTATCAATGGAAGCCATAATTCCTGAATACATCTTTTAAATTATTTTTGAATGAGAAATTGGTGTTGGAAAACAGAATTTAGAACCCTTCGACAAAACTGCCTCTAGTTGACTACTAAGAGGTTTAGATCACAAATTCTTAATGGCAAGACCCAGACAAAAACAAGGATAAAAAACATCAGAACCCTGGGACTTCTCAAACAAAAGTCTATTAAACTTAAACTCTAACTGCCATTTCCTTAATTCTCAGGAAAATTTTCGATGGAAATTTATTCCTTAAAAGGTTTTTGACAAAATTCAAGTGTTTTGACAACTTAAAACGTCTTTGTTTTTTGTAGGAATTCACATGATTTAAAGCCATAAGGCTTAATTTGCTTTTAAATTAGGTCCATCTTCAATGCCAAAATGGGTATTCAATCTATAAGATTTGGGAATCACATATTCCTACTTGCAATTTTACAAGAAAATTTGTTGATGTAACAAATTCGCATGTTTGCAAACCAAAGGAAAAAAAAATAATTGACAGAAACGCCTAATTGTTGCCCTTACAATTGACGAATGAAAATTCTTATGCGGAACTGGCCAGCCATGACAAAAAACAACAAAGAGAGGTAAAAATTCAATGAAAAGACAACAAACGAGAATGCGGCCAGTAGAGAGAAAAGATGAAAGCCTAAATCAACGCTGATATTTCGCCTGTATGCGAACTAGGCATCCTCAGCACAAAGTAAACAAAAATAAAAAAAACTAAACTAAAAACAAATAAACCCACCACCAATATTAATAAAATACAATTGTTGCAACTGATCCATGTATGAAAAAGAAGCTAATAAAGTTGCTTCGATGAGAACACCCAAACAACTGAGGAAAAAGTATAAAAATTGAAATTAAGTTAATTTTTCTGTTGCAAAATTATCCTCTTGTTAGCTATTATTAAAGCAATTGTTTTTGGTCGAGTAGGTAATATAGTCCCCAGATGATTATGTAAAATCTTAATTCCCTTATTGACTATTGGTTCATTTTTCAAAAGACTATCATAAATTGGGTCAATATTTAAATTTCCCGTGTCCTTATTTATTGAAAGATTAGCAAACATATGCTTTTTAATTTCTATAGCCTCCCTCGCCTACTGATAAAAACCTCTATCATTAGATCATTAGACACAGGGGTGGCCTCATCAAATTGTTCAAAATGTTCAGGATGAAAGAAAATATGCTCAGCCAGAGCAGAAAAAAAAGTCTTAGGAGGTTTGCTTAATTGTAGGGTTTTTCTCTATTGAATTGCGATGTTCAAAAAATCTTTTAAGAGATTTTTAGTGAGTTCTACCAATATAAAACTTCCCACCAGATCAAGGAATCTTATACACCCCACTACCTAAATTTCCTCGGGTTAAATCCTTCCCGGAATTAACGAAACTACCTATCGGTCTCGCCAATTGGAAACATGTATCAATGCTATGTTTATCAAAATTCATTTAAGCATCTCCCCAAAAAAACAGGTACATAAGGCAAAGGAACAAAACTTTATGCCACATTTAATTCTGAAGACGACGAAATGCCAATAACCCTATTAATATGTTTAATGCGTCTCTTTTCTATTATTTTATCTATGACTTTAATCAGGTAACTATTAAAAAATAAAATACTGCTAAAATACAACAATTCAGAATCTCTAAACTCATGGGAAAAAATTCTGAAAGCTCTATTCACCAGTGAAATCACAACCTCTCGTTTTACCAAAACAGGGTGGCACGAATGAAAATTCAAATATATCATTGTGCGTAGGCTTTCTATACTGGAAATCCGTTTTACTTAATTAGATGTCAAGAAAAGGTAGTATGTCATTTTCTTCCAACTCAACTGTTAATTTTATATTTTTTTCAAAGCTATTTAAATGTTGTCGGAAAAGGTCTAAGGAATCTAAACCATGTCTCCAAATGCAAACCACATTATCCGTGAATCTGCCCCAGAAACAAGGGGAGAGCCTAAAACTATATATAGCGGAGGTTTCAATAGAGTTAATAAAAAGATTTGCCAACAAAGAAGAGAGGGATGCCCCCATAGGCAAACCAAACACTTGTTTGTAAAATTCCCCTTTAAAACCAAAATAAAAAGAATATTCATTTACCAGGATAACCAACTTCATAATGACATCAATATCCAAACTAGCCAACGTCAAATCTTGTATCAAATCAAAGTGCTTTTAAAATCTAATCCTTAATGTATATTTGCACTTTTTCGCATTATAATTCGAATACATGGAAACCACATCAAAACTGCAGAGAATTTAATTCTCCTCTAAAGTAAAAATCTTCAACTTATTAGTAAGATCAGTTGAATTTTTCAAATATATTTTTGTGTTCCTAAAAGAGGATGCAATGCCACCGAAAACCCCTTTCCTAATTAAGCAACAGGTGAGGAGAAAATTGATACAAAGGGACGGAGAGGGCTCTCTTCTTATGAATTTTGGGTAGACCATGGATATTGAGTGCTGAACAACCTCTTGGATGAATGTTATTATAAAATAGTGGGGTAATGTGTAAATTGCTTTTCAGTGACTCCAATGCCTTTCTTGTTGACTTTACATATTTATCCGTGGGATCGAAATCTAGTTTTTGTAAGTAATAGTATGAGAAATAATTGTATTCATTCGAAGATCATAATCAACAGTGTTCATAATTACAATAGGGTCGGCTTTATCTGTTCTAGTGATAGTAAGGACCTTATCATTTTCCAAATCAGAGAATATTTTAGTGATTGTTTGTGATATTTTTTTCAATTTTTCTCGTATTAAAAGTGTTCAGTTTCCCTACGATCTCGGCTCTAAGTTCCTGAAGAGCCTCACCTGAAACCGCCTGATCTGACGGGCGGACGCCACACAGTTTCTAAACTGAAACATATCTCAAAAGTTTGAGATATGTCATGAGAACCTAGCGTGCCGAACATGTTACCCCCTCAACAGGGTCTTCTTTCCCCGCAGACGTTACTTGGACTATCTGTCTTGGCTTTTCTCTGTCTACAATTACCCAGCCCAGTCTTGATGCAACCTATTGCCCAAAATACTTGATAAATTCAATTCAAATTCAAATTCAAAATCAATAGAAGCCATAATTCATGACTCCGCCTTTGAAATTATTTTTTAATATGAAATCGGAGTTGGAAAACAGAATTTAGAACCCTTTGAAAAAACTGCCTCTTGTTGACTACTAAGAGGATTAGATCACAAATTCTTAATGGCAAGACCCAGACAAAAACAAGGATAAAAAACATCCGAATCCTGAGACTTCTCAAACAAAAGTCTCTTAAACTTGTCGGCCACATTAACCTTTGACAAATGAAAATCCTGGAAAAAAGATCGACCGGCCATATCCTTAATTCTTAGAAAAATATCAGATGGAAGGTTATTCCTTAAAATGTTTTTGACCAAATTTAAGTGTTTGGACAACTTAAACCGTATTTGTTTTTGCTCAGAAGCCACATGATTTAAAGCCATGAGGCTTTATTTGTTTTTTATATTAGATTCATTTTCAATGCCAAAATGGGTATTCCATTTATAAGACTTGAGAATTACTGATCCCTTCTTGCAATTTTGTAAGAAATGTTGTTGATTTAACAAATTCACATGTTTGCTAACCAAAGAAAAAAAAAATTGACAGAAACGGCTAATTGTTGCCGGTAGAACAGAAATTATTCTGCATATGAAAGGGAATGTCCCCTCCTCAACGCCTCGCTCTTTACGCCAGAGTTTGACTCTTTCTCACAACTCTATTTTTAAAAAAAATAAAAAACTTTAGCGTAGAGAGCGCTTTTATATATATATATATATATATATATATATATATATATATATATATATATATATATATATATATATATATATATATATATATATATATATATATATATATATATATATATATATAAGGATAAAAAAAAGGACAAGATAAAGATCCTCTAGAGCCACTGACATATATACATATATATATATATATATATATATATATATATATATATATATATATATATATATATATATATATATATATATATATATATATATATATATATATATATATATATATATATATATATATATATATATATATATATATATATATATATATATATATATATATATATATATATATATATATATATATATATATATATATATATATATATATATATATATATATATATATATATATATATATATATATATATATATATATATATATATATATATATATATATATATATATATATATATATATATATATATATATATATATATATATATATATATATATATATATATATATGTATATATGTCAGTGGCTCTAGAGGATCTTTATCTTGTCCTTTTTTTATCCTTTATTCTATCCTAAAAAATTTTAAATATAATACAAAATATTGAATTATGTGCTTACGTGCACAAAAAGGGGGAAGGATCCTCTGCTTTTCCTATTTTAATATCTTTTTCTTTCCCGGGGAGGATGGGGGCATTCCTCCTGCTTCTCCTGCCGGTATCCATGGGGGACATCCCTAAACTTTGAATAGTATTCGCTCCTCAATAATAATTAATACCTCTAAACTTTTGTTCGGTACATTACATATATATCTAGCTATAGTGGGAGGTGCAGTCTCTCTTGGTAAGAAAAAATTATTACAGAAGAAAAATTTTAGAAATTCTCTTCTAGAAACTCTGTTGTAATTTCTAGAAAGAAAATTAAGAAGACAGCTATTTTTTTCGAGTCTTTTTTTTTAAATTTATTCAACTGAAAGCTGATCAACAATTGAAAATCTTCCCGAATTGAAAACTTGTGTTATTCTCCCTTGGATTATAATTTACAGTCGTTGAGTAATATTTGTTATTAAAAGACCAAAGAGATCAAACTGACATCCTTTGTGCACCCTAGACCCATCACAGGTCTATTCATATTATAAATTTTTCTAAGATTTCTCATTTGGTTGTTTCAATATTTTGAAGATTCTTGGGCAGCAACACATTTTTGTCAGTGTTGCTACGCTGAATCGTGAAAATAAATAAGCAAAGATAATTAGGTAAATTTGACATCGGTTTTCTGGTACAAAAATTCAAAAATTAACAAGCTACTGATTCCTGAGGATAACAACACTTTCAAAGGAAGGTAAATTTGCAGTTGGCCACATAATTTAGCTAAGATGAAAGTGAAAACGTCATTTGATGCCTTTTCCTATGTTCTTTCATAATTCAAGAATCGCTTTTGAGGCTAGTTGCATCTTGAGGCCTTGAAGGGGCCCCGTAGGTATTTTATATGAATAATGCCCCTTTAAGGGCTCAAGATGCAACTAGCCCCAAAAGCTATTCATGAATTATGAAAGAGCATAAAAAAAGGCATAATGACGTTTTCACTTTCAGCTTAGCTAAATTATGTGGCCTACTGCGAATTTACTCAAAGGAAAGCTTCTGAAGCTGTTTTGTCAAATATTTTGAGCTTATTTTCGCTGAATTTTCACCCACATCTTTTTTTTTAATTGGCACCCGTTACTACCAAAATGTACAGAACTGCATATGCAGAACTTCTTTACATTAAAAATTGATTCCTTATTTTAAGCTGTATATATGGTTGCATAAGTTTTAACTTAACCAATACAAAGAACCGATTTCAATGTCCTTACTACTTATATAATAATAATAATAATAATAATGGTAACTTCTGAAACACGAATTAGACTGGTATCATAGGCTTTTTCAATCATCGGGCAACCATACACTTTCATATTTCCTACAGCAGCGTCAACAACGTAAACTCCAACTTCAGTCGGCGTAAATTAAACTTCACAAGTGCCATTGTACTAAATTCACCAAATTATGGGTGACAGTTCTTTTATTTGAACCTAAAAAATGAAGATAAAATATAAGCAAGGAGGAAATAGATTACTTGATATAGTTAACTCATTGCTGAAGCTGTGGCTGTCTACTCCTCTCTCACTCTTTGCATCTAAGCCCATTCCAACCCATATTCTGATATAGCGTAGAACTTGACTTTCATTTAGGTTGAAAGGAACATTAATTTGTGGAGCTAAAGTAGTTACGCTCCATAGATAGCCACCACCTATAAAAGTATTTCTTGTAGAGCTTGTCACAAAGAAAATTTTTCATGTGGAGTGTCCTGGAAAACCATTCTAGATAAAGTTAAGAATAATATTAAGATACTATATTTTGCTTCTTTCTTCACGTAAGTTGCTGATCCCATGTTCCCATGGGTGTCAACGACGTGCGGCCCTCCACCACTGGAAAGCCCTGTGCTGCTATAGACAAATTCTCGAAGGTGAGTGGAAATGAAAGTTCCAGAAGAAGAGGTTCTATTTCTCAGCTCTTAGCTGATTAGTCGCTTCCCTTTATAGAAAAAATCCTCAACAGTACCCATATTTATTCCCTAGTTTTCCTGGCGGCTATTCCCTCTGAGTATCCTGGCGGAAATTTTAAAAGATTAATTAAAAAAAATTCCGAAAAATAAGTTTTTCAAAAGAAAAAGAAAAGGCCATTTTAAACTTAAGCTCACCAGATACAGATACCTTTCAAAATTCAAACTCAAATAGACCAAAAATTACTATTAAAGAATAAATGAAACCCAAAACGAACTGAAATTAAAAATAATCATAGCAAAAACATGCAACAAGTAATAATAGAAATGAATAAATAGATCTTAAAGCGAGTAATGCTTAGATTGAATATGATAATCAAGCTTAAAACGAAAAAAAAAATTCCTATTGAAGTATAAATGAAACATAAAACGAACAGAAATCAAATAAGCAATCAATGCAAACAAACATACAATAAATATTAATGTAAATTAATAAATAAATCTTAAAACGAGTGAAACTTAAATTGAATATGGAAATCAAGCTTGAAACGAACAAAATTCATTACAAACAAGAGTTTCGGTGTGACCTCCTACTCTCACTGTAAAAGTCTAAAACCTACTGCGTCAAAAAGAGTGTGGGGAGGGAGCTTATTGCCCTTAGCTCTCTTGACTCTGAAAAAGTTAACTAGAACTTTCAATTTCCAATCAAATGAGCCCTCTATGAAGTTTATACGAGCATCCCTTTCATAAGAACCATATATGCCCTTAGGGCATAACTGAGAACGCCTTCGCTAGTTGCCCACTAATCACTTTCGACTATTAAAAAGAGCATTAGAACTCTCAATTTTCAATCAAATGATCCCCCTTTGAAGTTTCTATGACGACCCCTTCCATGTGAAGTGCCTCTGGGAAAAAAAGTAATAATAAATAAATAAATAAATAATAAAACGTTGGAGCCGTATGGCCATTACTATAGGCATCGCTATAGCGTTGCCTCTGAAAGAGATCAAATCACTTCATCTATGGGGACATTGACAAATTTGTTGGTTGTGTGCAAAGTCCTTTCATGATACAAAGGCGAACGGACTTAGGTTAATTGAGATACCTACTTCACATAATAATCAACGCAACAGGGTTGAATTAGTGAAGAGTGTGTACGGTTTCCCAAGACCGGATCCAGGGGTGAGGGAGGTTACCGGGTTTGAACCATCTCCAGCCCCCGAAATTTTTTCCTGACTCCCCAAAACGTAACAAAAATGTGTATAAACAAATTTTTGATGCGTCTTTTAAAGTTTTTTTTGTAACGCCAGCACCCCAGATCAAAATCCTGGATACACCCTTGGTTTCTCGTATTTACTTTTTTGTGGCCTTATCCTATAGTACGGAAGGTTGCAGAAACTTGGGGGAGGGCTCATCAAAGTAATAATGTTCTTTTTCAAAGCCCGTACCAATTGACAATTTGTCACTTTTACAACACACCAAGTAACTTCCTGCGCCATCCCTGAGCTCCATATCGAGTAAGATCAACATTTAAAGATAATTATTTTGATGAAAATGGTCTAAAAGTAAAAAAAAATGTGCCTCTGGGGGCAACAAGATAAAAAGAAGCCCTAGCATCTAGGTTGGGAAAAGGTTAAAAATAAAGAATTACAGGAAATAGCGACTTCATAGGAGGGATTAAAAGATCAAGCACTGAATTGAGTGTAGTGAAAGAGAAGTGCACGCAGCCATGTTGCCCTCGGATGGCTTAGTGCTACGATGAAGTGTTTAGCCTAGTAGTATGATCATCAAAATGTCCTCAATAGACATTGAATTGAAATATTGAATTTTAGTGGTATAATTTCAGGGGCATGAACCTGACTAGAATTGGATGACATATTCAGTACTTCACATATGAGAACTAGGTGTCACGTTTAATACTTCACATATGGCGTGTCAAATGCTTTGGTTTAAACAAAAATGTTTTCTTTTCTTTATTTTTTTAATTCATTAGACCGGCCAAAAAGATAATCCAACTCTCAAACCTTAAAGACAAAATTAATGGCCAGTCAAAAAGATTTTTAATTGGCAAATTAGTCATTAATCTGACACATAGCTAACAACATACATTATATAGTGCATGCGCTTGCACCATTTATAGTGATTATTTTTTCAATCGGAATTTACTCCAAGTGACTGAAGGCAATGAGCCATGGCCAATCAGGATTTTCAGTCTCAGCCACGACATCCTCCCAGCCATGGACGGCCTGCTTTACGTTTAGCCCTAGACGGTTAGCCGAAAAGGACAATCTTCGGAAATATGTCACCCTTTATCCGCGTAACGTGCCCTAGCCGTCTCAACCTTTCTCTGACTATAGCCCTAGAAAGCGGGATTGAACCACACTTTTCGTACATCCTACTGTATGAAATACCTATTGAATTAATTTAAATAAATTTAAATCAATATACTGAAGGCTTACTGAGACCATTTTGGGTAGTAGTAGTCAATAGTAGTAAATGATAACTTCACATGTTTGAGGTTTATAGTCAATGATTCCTTACAAGTATCCTCAAGAAAGCTTTCTGTGGATTCACTACTGGCTTTAAGCGTTTCCTCAAGAAGACTCTTCATCCAAACAACAGTATCTTTGCTGTAGGATTTTAACTGGAGAGTCGAAAAGTCCATGGAAAGTCGGGGGTTGGAATAGGTGGAATATCTTCAGACAAGCTGCTTTGATTTTTGATAAAATTCTTTCCGGCTCGATAACAAGCAAATAGGGCAAAATTTTTACAAAAATTCCCTTTTGTCACTGCAGAAAATACAAGCCATGCATACTTCTTCCAGCCAATCCATCCAGGCTGAAGGGCCATGAAACGGAGATCAGCACCGCCGGTAAGGACTGTAGTTGCCCAATGCTGTATTACTGCGGCTGTATTACATTCTATGCACTTAACCTGCAACTTCCTTGTTTTCGGGCCAATCGTGTGTACTAGAAAAGTTCGTTTTTGTAGGCTTTTGCGGCATGGTGTACTTAGTATCCTCAGAAACAGAACTTATTGTGCCTAAATTCTGTCTTCTTATTTTCTTCTGTCTGCTCCAATATCAACCGTGAGCTTATTCCGCTACTGTTCTCTGCTTTTTTTCAGAATTCACGACAGAATCTTGAGTCGAGAGCTAAGGCTTGACGGCAACGTTTGTTCCTCTATTTTTATTTTTATCCAGGATAACTTTGGTCCTTCCTTTCTTAGCCAAGGGCTACAAACTCTTTGCTTTTTTTTATACATTTCTATTTTTATCCAATCTACAACAATGTTATACTTAAGTTTCAAACCAAAGAGAACGGGGAACTTATTAGACGACTTAGTACGAAAAGATATCAAAGAGCTCGTGGTAACGAACGTTCGTGGACACGGCCTAATAGTAATCGAAACTCTAAAAAACAGAATTTTGATATCAACATACATATATGTCAAAGGAATCAGCTTATCATTTTGATTTCAAATATATAAGATTCCTTAAGCTTAGTGTTACCCTTAAAAGGCTACGAGCCTGAGAAAATTGGCCTTGTTTTCGAAAAAAGGGGGAACACCCCCTGAAAGTCATAGAATCTTAATGAAAGTTACACCATCAGAATCTGCGTATCAGAAGAAAGATCACGGATGCGTATTTATTTGTTTTCTTGTTAGATGTTTCCCCAGGGGTAATCGCGTCAAACCAATGGTCCTAGAAGATCGTAAAAAGGCTCATTTGAACGGATATTAAAAGTTCTAGTGCCGTTTTTTAAGTGAACAAACAATTAGAGGTCAACTATCCCCCTCCCACGGTCCTTTTTTCCCAAAACTTTTGGGAAATTTTTATCAACATTTTGAGATCGTCATTTTGTTCTGCATAGGTAACTGGTCCTAAAAATAATCTTTTGGAGATGACAGCCTCCTTAAAGCCAATCGCTACATTTAATTAATTTATAATGGGACAATGGTGGTACAAGTTTTTTTTTTTTTGGTAATTAACCAGACAGTTTGAGGGGGGGGTGTGGACGAGTTTGTGATTGGGACGGATTTCCGTGAGGAGGTAAATTTCCGAGAGCGAAGTATCCAGTTGAATTTTTACTCTGTCGGGTTTTGACAGAACTCCTATGTAATATTCTTTTTATTTGTATTGCTTTCTCTCTGTCGACTCATTTTTGCATGATGAGAGGGCCAGGGGTACCTGTCAAGGGGAACTTTTCAGCGTGTCTTTATTTATAAGAAAAAATTGTCACAGAGGGGGGGAGGGTTTCAAAAGTGATCGAAAAACGGTTAGAGCTTTAAGACTTTTGTTTTAGATGAAAGTATGCTAAGGATAATTTTTCAAGCTGGATCGTCAGCAAGAAATTTTAAGGAGGGACACGGAATTTCAGCGAGGATGGAATTGTCGGGAAATGATTTTAAGGAAAGGGGAGTATTTCTCGTGGATGGACCTTTCCACAGAGTACTTTCTCGTGCGGGGAGGGACTCTTTCAGAGCCAGATTTACCGCGTTGTTTGAAATACAATCAGAAGTTAAATAAAAAAAAAATTTAACTGAAAGTGTGTAGCAGCATTAAAACCCAAAACAACAAACAATTATGATTTATAGGAAGTTAGGGCCCTTATATTAAATACCTTGATCTGTCCTAAAAAGCTTGAATTTTGTACAAATATTTTTATATAGACTCCTTAAGCACGCGGGTCATTTAATTAGGATAAGAATCTTTCCTAAAATTTCTAAAAACTTTATGTTCTTTTTAGGCTTAATGGACAACCAGTCACTACAAGAACGTGCACCCGGGTGGCGCACTAACGATACATTAAAAATAAACCGTGAGAGCTATCCTGATGAAATACTGATTTGTACATTATTTACACAACGTACAAATAGAGCTGTCTGGTCCAAGGGTGATCGCATCAAATCAATGGTACTAAGACATCGTAAAATGGCTAGTTTGAACGGATATTAAAAGTTCTAGTACCATTTTATAGGTGAACAAATACTCAGAGGACAAATATACCCCCTCCCACGGTCATTTTTTCCCGACCATTTTGGACAATTTTGATCAATAGGTTGATATATTCATTTTGTTCAGCAGAGGTGAAAGGTCCCAAAAATCTACTTTTTGAGATGACTGGATCCCAGACGCCCCGGAGTACATTGATGGTATTCTCTATACCGGGAACATTGTTAACATATTTAAGGGTGGTTTGTGACGTAGCACCCAATTGGTTAGGTGGGGGGGGAGGCGCTAGTTGCCGGTGGACTGGGGTCCCGTGGGTGGGACAATTACGAGGGTGAACTTTCCAGGGGAAGTCTTAAACTGGCGGGATACTTTTGTTACTATGGGCTGGGGTTCGCTCTTTACTTGGTTGTAACCATGATGATACATAGGCTAGTCATACACTATGATAAACTTTATCCAAGATTGTCAGCGTTTTTCACGTTCGCCTCAAGAGATTATCGTGTTTGCTCAAAGGCAAATAAATCGCTACGGTATGGAAACATAAGTGATTTCAATTGTTTACAGTCTTCAGTACGAAGTCGGATCTTGAGCGATTTTTTTTTTTTGGGGGGGGGGGCGGTCAGGCGGCACGGGGGCCCAGAATTGACAAGTTTATTTAAGAAGAAAAAATAAACTGTGGGTGCCAAAAAAATCTCGTATGGTGCGGGGTCCCTCCTGGATTTTCCTTCTCCTCGATCCTCTTATACATACAGGGCTTCCGACCATACTAATCCAATGGTGCGCTTTTAATATGACTTGTGGGGGAGAGGGCCTGTAGGGTGGGGGAGTTATTTGCCCTCCAATCTTTTTGGTCACTAAAAAGGACATTAGCAAATTTAATTTTTGTTCGAATGAGCTATTACGCATCTCTCTATGATGTTTTAGTCACCCCCTAGCCCTGGTAGAAAAAAACAAGAAAAAAAAGGGAGACAGATCAGTGTTACCAGTGTAAAAAAGTGATTTTAAATAAGCCTTTAAAAAGAAAAGATTTAAGGACGTGACGATACCTATTTAATGTTCCTTTCATTTTCTTCTGTCAGCCATAATTCAGTGTCAACGTGTAAATAAATTCTTACTAATCCCCATTTCCCTCATCCTTGTTACGTCACTGCATCAAAAATTCCAATAGCCAGATATGCATTTTATGGCATTAATTTTTAAAATTGGCGTTTCTCTAACAAAATATTTATACATGCTGCAATATGTGAAAGTTTTTTCTAAGAGTTTTCAAGTTATTGATGACGGTAAAGATATAGAGGGAGTAATTGAACAAACCCTCAAAAGGTGTTTATCTTGTCCAGGCTCAATTTATTAAATAAACAAACTTTCTTCTTTAAGGTTTATGTTTCTTGTGCATGCTTCGGGTGTTATTTTTCTGCAGTACTGCCATTCTAATAGTTTGACGTAAGACGAAAATTTTGATAGCTGAGATCAATTTTCTTTTCCGAAAATCATTTTGTATTTTTGTAGATTGAAAAATATGTTGCAAAGGTTTCTTCAAAGCATGCAAAATTAAAAAAAAAATCCTTATTTCTCTAGTAAATTGAGTTTATTATTTAAGGAAAAGTAATTCTGAATTTGTGAATCTGACATTGATGTATCCAATGCTTTTTCCGTGTCCTTTATCTGCAAGTTACAGCCGTTGGCTTGTCGCAAAATCAGATGCTTCACAATGACATAAACCTTAATAGTTGAAAATTTATTCGCTTAAATTTATATATTATAAATAGATTATAGATTTACAATATATACAGATTTTTGATTATAAATAAAAAAACGTGCCTTCAAGCTTAAAGTATGAAATTGTGAGAAGTTTCAGGTCAAAACATGCTGATTCAAGGTTGTAGCAAAATCAGTGTGACTGTACAAATGTGTTTTTTTTCTTCTTTTTTTTTGTTCTCTCCGTTTACTCCGTCTTTTGCAATTTTTGTGCATGACGGTCATAAATAAATTAATTAACTAACTAATAAAATACCTATATATTTCCTTTTAATGTCTTCGTCAAGTTTTTTTTCTTTTATAGGTATTTTTCTATCTTCCTTTTAATTTATTTTCAGCCATCCTTTTTAGTTACTGAAAATACCATGTCAATAATTTCTCTTAGGTGTTTTCTTCCCTGGCAACAGCTCCGAGAACTTGATGAATATGCAGTTCGTATCGTCCTCGCGATGATTTTTATCCCTAAGTTACCTGACCTTAAGTCTTTTCCTGGGGCGATTCTGACATCTCTTGCGCCGGGGTAATATATTGATTAGCCCCCCCCCCCCTTCTACAAAGAATTTGCAGACAGTTAACAAAATTTCACTTATTAAAAAAAATTGAATACAAAATATTACAAAAATATTGAAATAAATTAAATTCAGTTTACTTATATATATTTTAAAGGAATGGGGGCAAAGGTATGGGGAAAATAAAAATTGTGTATTCAATTTGCTCATACAAACTACCAACTGCGGTCTCTACTTTATTTTAATAAAACTAAAATTTCTAAAATTATAAATTTGTATAACCGTTAGATAATTTATTTAAAATTTTGCATCCCTGAAATTTCTGAATCCGGGGTAAGAGCCTCCTCTGCCCCCCCTAAAATCACCTCTTTTTTATCCTTTTAAATATTTATTTCTGTTTACTTTTAAGTATAAAGATAAAATATAACTTAACGAACTATTCATAAAACGTGGAGATACTAAAGCTTACAAACTTACAACCCTCGAAACTTGTATTGTTTCCGTTGACTGAACAATGTTCAAATTGGACAGCTCTCAAAATTTCTGACTAATTCGTTTTTTAGACAATACAAATCGACAACCCTGACAGATATGCACTAGAACCTCTAACAATAAGTCTGGGCCCGAACTTCAATGCGCCTGTACATTTTACTCAAAGACGTCATTCAGTTAGTGTACTAGAAAATAGAGCAAAGAACACTACGTTACTTGTTCTCACAACCAATAGACCAGGAGACAGGGAGAGAATATTTTTTGCTATTTCCTAAAAGCTAAAAATATCTGAATTTAAAGAGAGCTAAAATCTAAACCTGATATTTGAATAAAAAATCCACTGAAAGAGCGATTAAAACTTAAAATCAAAAATATCACGTTTTACACTCCTCCCACCTTATTATGTATACGAGGATATTAACTACCCTTTACTGTAAACACAAAAGAAAGAAAAGTAATATGACTCTTCTTTTAAGTCATCACTCAAGTCCCCTATTTCTTTTCCGAGTCTTAAGTCTCTAAATAAATCATGCCTGGCCACCACTAGAAAATACAGTGAAGAGGACTACGTTACTTGTTTTCACAACCAATAGAAAAGGGAATAGCGTGAGATTTTTTTTTATATCCTTAAAATTGAATTTTAAAAAAGCTGAAATAAAACTGAAGCCTCAAATTCGAATAAAAACATGAAGGAAAGGAGGATTCAACCTTAAAATAAAGAGCATTTGCAACGTTTTAGCGAAAAGGCTACTACTCTCCTCGCATCTCAAAATGTGGGCTAGGATATCACCTACTATTACTATTACTAACAACTCAATGCAGCTCAATGCTGCCTGAGGCCAACACATCTACGCCCGCTCTGCCTTTATCCCCATCTATTCAAAGCCTCCATCATTACACCCTCCCCAAAAGTTCTCATATCAATTAAATCTATCCTTAGGGCATCCTCCCACCCATCCGGGGGCGACCTTCGTAAAGATTCTCACGAGCCATTGATGGCACATGGGGTGTCAAATCGGCGTTGTTGCAGGGTTTCTTTTACTGGGACAGGTAGTACGCCTGTCACCCAGCCTTGCAGCAACAGTGATCAATCCCCTGTCCTCGTATTCATAAGCAGAGCAGTAATCCACTGTGCTACCGCATTGTTGCACTAAAATTATTTATGTTAAAATTCTTACCCGTTTATAATATCTTTATACCTTTTTTGAACAAAGTGCCTGAACCTGTATAGGAGTAGAGGGGGAGGTGCTACTCGTGACCCTCACCCCTGCTGCCATCTACAATTTAGTTTAATGCTGACGGGACATAATTTATTCAAGGATTATCGATCGAGTCTAATGTGTGTGTGTCAAGGTCAATCGATCTGTTATTGTTTGGCCACGTGCGAATGACATGAGGGGTGATTTACATAATCGATGGGGGACATAATTTATTCAAGGATTATCGATCGAGTCTAATGTGGGTGTGTCAAGGTCAATCGATCTGTTGTTGTTTGGCCACGTGTAATGGCACGAGGGGTGATTTACATAATCGATGGGGGACATAATTTATTCACGTTGGGGGAATTATGAAACAAACATGGCTTCATTGTTGTTTGGTTAGCTTAACCTGAGAAATTGATTTACATAATCGGCGGGGAAATTGTTGATTCACGAAGAGGGAATTAAGAAATATCAAGGCTTCTTTAATCTTTAGGCCTGAGGGATTTATTTATTATTGTTGTTTTGGACAAGTGCATGCTAGGGATGAATGTCAAGGTGTCCTGGAATAGGAAACAGTTGGAATTATGCGGGGGTCTAAAGAGATAGAAATTCTATTTTTAAATACGGCTTCACGGAGCTTTAAGTCGGAGAGGTAAATTGATATTCTAACGAAACCATAATAGTTTAGCTAGGAACATTTATGAGATGAAGAGATTAACGTAGGAAAGGGTTTCCTAGAAATTTGAAATGTGAAAGCACAGAAATGCCAAAAAACAAAGGGAACACACAGAAATTACTTTTTGGGGATTATTTGGGCGAAACGGTTTTAGATAGGTTACGGAATTATTTCGGCGAAACCGTTAGAGACGTTTTAAAAGATGATTTTAGAAAGGGTTTTAGAAGAGGTTTTGAGTGTGCTCGTTATAGTAAACAAGTTCTATTTGAACAGTGTCGTGAGGTCCTCTACCCAACCCCAAAGGGCCCCGATCGCCCGACCCCGATCCAAAGGGTTCCAATCCCCAGACCCCACTCCAGACGGAACCCCCCGGTCCCCCAACGTTCCCAGGGCTCCCACCGTCCCCACAGACCCTCAAAGGCCCACCCCGGGCCCCCCTAAGGCAGATCGAGCTCCCAAAAGATCACCGGGGTCCCAAAGGCCTTCACCCAGTCCCCAAATGTCCCCCAGCCCCCCAACTGTCCCCCCGGACCCTCAAAGGCCCCCCAAGCTCCCAAAGGGCCACCGGCGCCCCCAAATGCCCCCCAGGCACCCAAAGGCCCTCCTGGCGCCCCAAAGGCCCACCCAGACCCCCAAATGCCATACCCGGCCCCCCAAAGGCCCATCGAGTTCCCAAAAGACCAACAGGGTCCCAAAGGCCCGCCACCGGCCCCCAAAGGTCCCCCGAGCTCCCAAAGGACCACCGACCCTCAAGGGACCCCCAGACCCCCAAAGGCCCTCCCTGTGCCCCAAAGGCCCTCCACCGGTCCCCAAATGCCCCCAGGCACCCAAAGGGCCACCGGCGCCCCAAAGGCCCACCCAGACCCCCAAATGCCATCCCCGGCCCCCCAAAGGCCCATCGAGTTCCCAAAAGACCAACAGGGTCCCAAAGGCCCTCCACCGGTCCCCAAATGTCCCCCCGGCTCCCACCGGGCCCCCCCGACCCCCACCCGGCCGCCCCCGCCCCCCCAAGGGCCCCCCGGCGCCCAAAGGACCAATCGGTCCTCAAGTGCCCCCCAGACCCCCGTAGGACCTCCGTGTGCCCCAAAGGCCCTCCCCCGGGCCCCAAATGTCCCCCAGGCCCCCAAAGGCCCTCCCGGCGCCCCAAAGGCCCACCCCGCCCCCCAAAAGCCAACACCCGACCCCAAAGCCCAACCCAGTAGTGGTTGGGTGTGGTTTACCTTGTCACAGTTAAATTTTATTAATTTTTAAAAGTTCATTCTGAATTTCTTTAGTTGAAATGCAAGAGTTGGAATATTTCAGTAGCGTTAGGTTGTGGTTTACCTTGTCACAGTTACATTTTCTTTATTTTTCAAAGTTCATTCTGAATTTCTTTCATTGAAATGCAAGAGTTGGAATATTTCAGTAGTATTTGGTTGTGGTTTACCTTGTCACAGTTACATTTTCTTGATTTTTCAAAGTTCATTGTGAATTTCTTTCGTTGAAATGCAAGAGTTTGAATATTTCAGTAGTGTTTGGTGGTGGTTTTCATTGTCACAGTTACATTTTCTTGATTTTTCAAAGTTCATTTTGAATTTCTTTGGTTGAAATGCAAGAGTTGGAATATTTCAGTAGCGTTCGGTTGTGGTTTACTTTGTCAAAGTTACATTTTCTTGATTTTTCAAAGATCATTTTGAATTTCATTTGTTGAAATGCAAGAGTTGGAATATTTCAGTAGTGTTTGGTTGTGGTTTACCTTGTCACAGTTACATTTCTTGATTTTTCAAAGTTCATGTGAATTTCTTTCAGTGAAATGCAAGAGTTGGACTTTTTCAGTAGTGTTTGGTTGTGATTTACCTTGTCACACTTAAATTCTCTTGATTTTTCAAAGTTCATTTTTAATTTATTTAGTTGAAATGCAATAGTTGGAATATTTCAGTAGTGTTTGGTTGTGATTTACCTTGTCACTGTTAAATTTTCTTGATTTTTCAAAGTTCATTTGAATTTCTTTTTTTGAAATGCAAGAGTTGGACTATTTCAGTAGCGTTCGGTTGTGGTTTACCTTGTCAAAGTTACATTTTCTTGATTTTTCAAAGTTCATTTTGAATTTCCTTTGTTGAAATGCAAGAGTTGGAATATTTCAGTAGTGTTTGATTGTGGTTTACCTTGTCACAGATACATTTTCATGATTTTTCAAAGTTCATTTTAATTTAGTTCATTTAAATGCAAGAGTTGGAATATTTAAGTAGTGTTTGGTTGTGGTTTACCTTGTCACAGTTAAATTTTCATGATTTTTCAAAGTTCATTTTGAATTTCTTTCGTTGAAATGCAATAGTTGGAATATTTCAGTAGTGTTTGGTAGTGGTTTAACTTGTCACAGTTACATTTTCTTGATTTTTCAAAGTTCATTTTTAATTTATTTATTTTTAATGAAATAGTTGGAATATTTAAGTATTGTTTGGTTTTGGTTTAACTTGTCACATTTACATTTTCATGATTTTTCAAAGCTCATTTTGAATTTCTTTCGTTGAAATGCAAGAGTTGGACTATTTCTGTAGTTTTTGGTTGTGGTTTACCTTGTCACAGTTACATTTTCATGATTTTTCAAAGTTCATTTAGAATTTCTTTCGTTGAAATGCAAGAGTTGGACTATTTCAGTAGTGTTTGGTTATTGTTTACCTTGTCACATTTACATTTTCATGATTTTTAAAAGTTCTTTTTGAATTTATTTCGTTGAAATGCAAGAGTTGGAATATTTCAGTAGTGTTTGGTTATGGTTTACCTTGTCACAGTTACATTTTCTTGATTTTTCAAAGTTCTTTTCGAATATCTTTCGATGATGTGCACGATTTGGACTATTTCAGTGATGTTTGGTTATGGTTTACCTTGTCACAGTTACATTTTCTTGATTTTTCAAAGTTCATTTTGAATTTCTTTCGTTGAAATGCTAGAGTTGGACTATTTCAGTAGTGTATGGTTGTGGTTTACCTTGTCACAGTTAAATTTTCTTGATTTTTCAAAGTTCATTTTGAATTTCTTTCATTGAAATGCAAGAGTTGGAATATTTCAGTAGTGTTTGGTTGTGGTTTACCTTGTCACAGTTACATTTTCTTGATTTTTCAAAGTTCATTTTGAATTTCATTAGTTGAAATGCAAGAGTTGGAATATTTAAGCAGTGTTTGTTAGTGGTTTACCTTGTAACAGATACAGTTTCTTGATTTTTCAAAGTTCTTTTTGAATTTCTTTGGTTGAAATGCAAGAGTTGGAATATTTCAGTAGTGTTTGGTCGTGGTTTACCTTCTCACAGTTACATTTTCTTGATTTTTCAAAGTTCATTTTGAATTTCTTTCGTTGAAATGCAAGAGTTGGAATATTTCAGTAGCGTTTGGTCGTTGTTTACATTGTCAATGATTAATTTACTTGATTTTTGATAGTTCAATGTGAATTTCTGTCGTTGAAATGCAAGAGTTGGAATATTTCAGTAGTGTTTTCTCGTGGTTTGACTTTTCACAGTTATATTTTCTTGATTTTTCAAATTTCATTTTGAATTTCTTTCGTTGAAAAGCAAGAGTTGGAATATTTCAGTTGTGTTTGGATGTGGTTTACCTTGTCACAGTTACATTTTCTTGATTTTTCAAAGTTCATTTGAATTTCTTTCATTGAAATGCAAGAGTTTGACTATTTCAGAAGTGTTTGGTTTTGGTTTACCTTGTCACAGTTAAATTTTCTTTCTTTTTCAAAGCTTATTTTGAATTTCTTTCGTTGAAATGCAATAGTTGTAATATTTCAGTAGTTTTTGCTTGTGGTATACATTGTCACAGTTACATTTTCTTGATTTTTCATTGTTCATTTTGAATTGCTTTCGTTGAAATGCAAGAGTTGGACTATTTCAGTAGTGTTTGGTTATGGTTTACCTTGTTACAGTTACATTTTCATGATTTTTCAAAGCTCATTTTGAATTTCTTTCGTTGAAAAGCAAGATTTGGAATATTTCAGTAGTGTTTGCTTTTGGTTTACCTTGTCACAGTTACATTTTTTTGCTTTTTCAAAGTTTATTTTGAATTTATTTCGTTGAAATGCAATAGTTGGAATATTTCAGTAGTGTTTGGTCGTGGTTTACCTTGTCACAGTTACATTTTCTTGATTTTTCAAAGTTCATTTTGAATTTCTTTCGTTGAAATGCAAGAGTTGGACTATTTCAGTTGTGTTTGGTTTTGGTTTACCTTGTAACAGTTAAATTTTCATGATTTTTAAAAGTTCATTTGAATTTATTTAGTTGTAAAGCAAGAGTTGGAATATTTAAGTAGTGTTTGGTTATGGTTTACCTTGTCACAGTTACATTTTCTTGATTTTTCAAAGTTCATTTAGAATATCTTTCGTTGACATGCAAGAGTTGGAATATTTCAGTTGTGTTTGGTTATGGTTTACATTGTCACAGTTACATTTTCCTGATTTTTCAAAGTTCATTTGAATTTCTTTCGTTGAATTGCAAGAGTTGAACTATTTCACGAGTGTTTGGTTGTGGTTTACCTTGTCACAGTTACATTTTCTTGATTTTTCAAAGTTCATTTTGAATTTCTTTCCTTGAAAAGCAAGAGTTGGAATATTTCAGTAGTGTTTGGTTGTGGTTTACCTTGTCACAGTTACATTTTCTTGATTTTTCAAAGTTCATTTTGAATTGCGTTCGTTGAAATGCAAGAGTTGGAATATTTCAGTATTGTTTGGTTATGGTTTACATTGTCACAGTTATATTTTCTTGATTTGTTAAAGTTAATTTTTAATTTCTTTCATTGAAATGCATGAGCTGGAATATTTCAGTAGTGTATGGTCGTGGTTTAGCTTCTAACAGTTACAGTTTCTTGATTTTTAAAAGTTCATTTTTGAACTTCTTTAGTTGACATGCAAGAGTTGGACTATTTCAGCAGGGTTTGGTTATGGCTTAACTTGTCACAGGTACATTATAATTATTTTTCAAATTTCATTTCGAATTTCTATAATTGAAATGCCAGAGTTGGAATATTTAAGTAGTGTTTGGTTGTGGCTTACCTTGTCAAAGTTACATTTTCTTGATTTTTCAAAGTTCATTTTGAATTTCTTTCGTTGAAATGCAAGAATTAGAATATTTCACTAGTGTTTGGTTGTGGTTTAAATTGTCAAAATTAAATTTTCTTTATTTTTCAATGTTCATTTTTGAATTTATTTCTTTGAAAAGATAGAGTTGGAATATTTAAGTAGTGTTTGCTTTTGGTTTACATTGTCACAGTTACTTTTTCTTTATTTTTAAAAGTTCATTTGAATTTATTTCGTTGAAATGCAATAGTTTGAATATTTCAGAAGTGTTGGGTTGTGATTTACCTTGTCACAGTTACAATTTCTTGATTTTTCAAAGTTAATTTTGAATTTCTTTCGTTGAAATGCAAGAGTTGGAATATTTCAGTAGTGTTTGCTTGTGGTTTACCTTGTCACAGTTACTTTTTCTTGATTTGTCAAAGTTCATTTCAATTTCTTTCGTTTTAATGCAAGAGTTGGAATATTTCAGTAGCGATCGGTTGTGGTTTAACTTGTCACAGTTACATTTTCTTGATTTTTCAAAGTTCATTTTGAATTTATTTCTTTGAAATGCAAGAGTTTGAATATTACAGTAGTGTTTGGTTATGGTTTACCTTTTTACAGTTACATTTTATTTATTTTTAAAAGTTTATTTAGAATTTATTTCGTTTTATTTAAATTTATGTACAAATACAGTGGTGGTTTTTTCTTTTTTAAATTTTAACTGTTAAATTTTATTTATTTTTAAAAGCTCATTTTGAATTTCTTTCGTTGAAAAGAAAGAGTTGGTATATTTCAGTAGTTTTTGCGTATATTTTACCTTGTTACAGTTGCATTTGCTTGATTTTTCAAAGTTATTTTGAATTTCTTTCGTTGAAATGCAAGAGTTGGAATATTTCAGTAGTGTTTGCTTATGGTTTACCTTGTCATAGTTGCATTTTCTTGATTTTTCAAAGTTCATTTGAATTTCTTTCGTTTAAATGCAAGAGTTGGAATATTTCAGTAGTGTTTGGTTATGGTTTACCTTTTCACAGATACATTTTATTGATTTTTCAAAGTTAATTTCGAATTTCTTTCGTTGAAATGCAAGAGTTGGAATATTTCAGTGGTGTTTGGTTATGGTTCACCTTATCACAGTTACATTTTCATGATTTTCAAATTCATTTTGAATTTCTTTCATTGAAATGCAAGAGTTGGAATATTTCACTAGTGTATGGTTTTGGTTTACCTTGCCACATTTACACACATGTATACACATGTACACACATGTGCTTATCATGAGTGCTCATGATAAGTTAGCCTAACATTTTCCGGTGAGTATGTTTAGGTTAGACTAGATTAAGTTAGGTTAGATTAGGTTAGGTTAGGTTAGCCTACGTACGCGTCACTTAGGTTAGCTTAGGTTAGGTGAGAGACATGCCCTAAGTTAGGTGTATGATTAGGTTAGGTTAGATTAAGTTAGGTTAGGTTAAGTTAGGTTAGGCTAGGTTAGCCTACGTACGCGCGCGTACGTAGGCTAACCTAGCCTAACCTAACTTAACCTAACCTAACTTAATCTAACCTAACCTAATCATACACCTAACTTAGGCATGTCTCTCACCTAACCTAAGCTAACCTAAGTGAAGCGTACGTAGGCTAACCTAACCTAACCTAATCTAACCTAACTTAATCTAGTCTAACCTAACCATACTCCTCGGAACGGGTTAGGTTAACTTATCATGAGCACTCATGATAAGCACATGTGTGTACATGTGTATACATGTGTGTAAATGTGGCAAGGTAAACCAGAACCAAACACTAGTGAAATATTCCAACTCTTGCATTTCAATGAAGAAATTCAAAATGAATTTGAAAATCAAGAAAATGTAACTGTGATAATGTAAACCATAACCAAACACCACTGAAAGATTCCAACTCTAGAATTTCAACGAAATCAATTCTAAATGATCTTCTAAAAATCAATATAATGTAGCTGTGACAAGGTAAAACATAAACAAACACTACTGAAATATTCCAACTCTCGCATTTCAACGAAATAAATTCAAATGAAATTTGAAAAATCATGAGAATGTAAATGTGACAAGGTAAACCGTAATCAAACACTACTGAAATATTCCAACTCTTGCATTTCAACGAAAGAAATTCAAAT
>NC_142809.1:62633208-62736895 GCF_049724085.1 Artemia sp. Qi Xiang Cuo
GCCCATATTTAGTGTACTCGTGGGACCTTCTGACCCCTTTCTACTGTCGTCTTGAATATCGTGAACATCAACCTAAAGTTCGGAGAAGCAGGGTTGTCACGCATAGAGGGGGAAGGAACCCCTTCCTAATGCACTCAGCAAATCTATTTTATTAGGTACGTGGGTTAATGGAAATATATAACGAAAAATGAATACGGAAGATATCTGTCTTAACTCATTAACGCCCAAGACCAGTTACTGGTAAAATTTTGCGGTGCTTGCTTTAGTGCAGTGATATAGGGTTCTAACTTAAAGATTTGTGGTGCCAAATATTTTTTCGCATCAACGGTGTAACCATGGTGCTCTGTTCCTATGTGGGAACGTTGGGTGGTAATGTTGTCTAGGAAATATATGGATACATATCTTTTGTCATTTTTATTGAAATTTAGAATAAAAGACGTATCCAAGTTAGGCATGGAATTGCTCGTAGCAACATTGCGAGTGAAGTTTGACGCAGCTCTCTCTGCACTCTAGCCGTGCATTTAATCTTTGCATACTTGGCATAAACCCTGATTCTCTGCTGTCACCAGCACACGAGCGGTTAATTTCTTAGGGTAGATCTGCAGAGATCCTGAGCTCCCACCATGACCTGGATGGTAGATTTTGTTGCTGAAAGGACCCTGGCCTTTTTTATGGAGGAATTCAAGCTGTGGGATCTTTCCAGCCACGTCACCATCATGCAAGTGTAATTAAAATAAATAACCGAGTCAAACTCAAAACGAGCAGAAATTAACATAAGTTTGGCGCAAAACTCCTATGCCTTCCCAAGGCCAGAACAAAATTTGCACTTTACCGAAAAAAATATAAATGTTCTTACTTTTATAACTTTAATTAATCAAATAATTCAACATTTTTATTACTAAATATCAGTATATGTTTATTAAACTGACAATGCACATTCATTTGTATTTTTTTTTCAGTAAAGTATAAATTTTTTTCTGGCCTTGGGAAGGCATAGGCGTTTTGCACCCAACTTGTGTTAATTTCTGCTCGTTTTGAGTTTGACTTGGTTATCTATTTTAATTTCTGTTCGTTTTGGGTTTCATTTATTTATCAATGCTGATTTGTGGTAGTTTCGAGCTTGGTAGATTATTTTATTTTTGCTCATTTTTTGTTTAATGGAGCTCTTAACTGTTCTTTGAAAAACTTATTTTGTGGAAAAGTTTTTTTAATTAATACTGAATAAAACGGCTGTCTTTAAATTTTGACTGGATTTGTTTGGAAAATGAATGTGCTTGTGAGAAAGGCTTTTTACCCTCCAATCTCTTTTTACTCTTAAAAAGAGCACCAGAACTTTTAATTGTAGATCAAATTGGCTCCTTTAAAAAATTTGATGATATTCTTAGCTATTATGGAGGGGTGCTGCCTATGATATTTCTATATGCCCTTTTGAAAACCTGCTTGCATACAGTTTTTTTTGTTTCATTAAAACTCGTCCTAAACGTTCCCTAAAAGTTTCACCTTAATGAGCTTAGCTAAATTTATTTAACTGTAGTGGTCGTATTAGAAGTATACACATGGTGCCTTCTGGCTAGTTCAAAATCCCCCACAACTTACACCCAAAGTTCTAACTTAAAAATATATGTTGTTCTTCAGATATCACTTTGTCACCTTTTTGAAAGTCTACATGCTCATAGTTTGTTTTGATTTAATTCAAAAAATACCTAAATAATCCTTAAAAGCTACACCTTAATACCCTTATCTTGTGCAATGACCCCTGGTAAAAAAAAAAAAAAAAAAAAAAAAAAAAAAAAAAAACCCAGCAAATAAACACCTATCCGTGATCTGTCTTCGTGATCTTGCTCGTTTTGAGTTTGACTTGGCTATCTATTGTAATTTCTTTTGGTTTTGAGTTTCATTTATTTATTAATAGTGATTTGTGGTAGTTTTACACTTGGAAAATTATTTAAATTTGATTTTGCTCATTTTTGGCTTAATGGAGCTCTTTACTTTTCTTTGAAAAACTTGTTTTATAAAAAAAGGTTTTTTAAATTAATCCGTATGAAGGACAAGCGAAGTAAATGTGCAAGCGTTTTATTTAAAACTTTTCAAACTGTAACACTGCATTTTTTGTGAACATACATTTTCTTTTGTTCAAAAAGACATTTTTACATTTAACTGGATTCCTATATTGCCCCTAGATCTTTTTTAAACTAACCTATCTTTTAGTCTTTGGAAAAAAAATCGTGTGTAATCTAGCTTAAAATTCAGTTATGCAGTTATCTATAATTGTTGTGAAATAGATAGTAAAAAGTTTGATAATATCAGACAAGATTCTAAAAATACCAGCCAAGATTTCGATTTTACTTTGCAATATTCTGATATATATATATATATATATATATATATATATATATATATATATATATATATATATATATATATATATATATATATATATATATATATATATATATATATATATATATATATATATATATATATATATATATATATATATATATATATATATATTATGTCTTTAAACGAGAAGTAATTATTTATGTATGTATTTCTTATCGAAAATAACTCCATATTTTTGGGGGAAAATTGGGATCCTGATATTTTCTGGCCTAAAATAACGATCTATATAGGTCAAAAGTTTAAGAAAATTCGTTAAAAGCCTTAATTTCAGAAATATATTCATGTCAGTGATGTCATATTTATGAATTCATTCGAGAAGCATACAAATGTCTTATTGGCCTCAGTAGTGATTTTATCGTTCTTAGTGTCTATGATGTAGGTAAAATTACTCAAGAAACAAATGATTGACAAAAAAAATCACATGATTGACGTCATATTTATGAGTAGGCCTACATTTCAAAAGAATAAATTTCATCCTTCTTCCACCTCTCCAAGAGTGAACGTATTGTTTGTATACATATGACGCATGCGACATTACAAAAGGAACATAGCTAAGTATAAAATACCAAGTCTAATTAGTCTATTTGCAAAAGGCGTTTGAAGTGGCTCTATCACACCTAGAGGATTGGGGCTGGCGTTTACTCCCCCCCCTCAGTGGCGATTACCCGCCGGAAAATACCCCCGGGAAAATATCCCCCCGTGAAAAATACCCCATCCCCACGGAAAATACCCCCTCGTAAAATAACCCCCACGCGTGAAAAATAAGCCTTTCCAAATTTTCGAATTTTATTTGAGTTTTATTGTTTTAATTTCCGTAGGGAGAAGGATTATGCACATCTCACTCAAGTTTAAACCGTGTAAAACTCGAGAACAAACCGGTTACTTCGTTAGTTTTTTTCAGCTTAGTGAGAGACAAGACAAAGACAAGTGACATCATATATGGGAAATATATAATTTGGGACAAAAGGATATTTGCATCCTTATTTGGATATTTGCATAAGGATATTTGCATCCTTTATATTTGCACATAAGGAGAGTAGTAAGGCAATAGGGAATCCAGCCAGTGATTTCATAATTTGCCTTACCACGGTCAGTCACCTATTGATCCGACGAGTTATTGTAAAAAGCGACCAATCCCTTTATATTATAGACCTATAAATTGATCAAACTTGTTATATTTGGAACTATGATTGAGATTGTCTAATGCAATCAGACTGGTGTAGACAAAAACGAATGCTTTTGAAAAGGGTAATTACTTGTAGCTTCAATAGCCAAATTAAACTTCCGTTGGTTAAGAATGCGTCACGGGTAATTAAAGAATGAGGAATGGAATATATCAACAATACAAAGAATATACTCAGATACGTAATAGATTTGACGCCTGCAAGATACATTGGTACAAGGTATTCAATAGCTTAATTGCCTTTATACCATTTTGTGTAAAAGCTAACTCTATTTACTAGAAAGGGTATAATATTTGCGAATTGGAGTTGAACAGTGTTGTCTATATAAAATAGGGTCTAACGTTACAATATACTAAAAAGTTGACACTAAGAGAGATGTAGATGTCAAGAAAAGAATTTTGATAAAGAAATTAAGAACAATCTATAGAAATCCTTACAAATCAAGTAGTGAGGTTTATATGAGTATGAACCATCGAGGATCTTAAGCACCAACAACCCTAACCACAAGAGACCTCAGCTCCCAAAGGTGCCCTATCCCCATACTCCAAGGGGTCCCCTCCCCTACAACTTTTTGACCCCTTCCCCGATTTTTTTTTGAATTTTTTTGAAGTTTTTTTTAACTTTTTTTTTATTATTTTTTAACATGATATATTTTTTCAACTTTTTTTTACATCTCTTAGAATGACATGTAACATACTTAAAACATAAATAAAATCACATTTAATATTTTCCAAATTCAAAATAAGAATGATATAGAAATGTTAGTCGTGACATTTACTATTAGAAAAATATTGTTTCTAGTAGCACTTTTGTCTTTGAACTAAATTTTTTTGTGGACTTCGAAATTATTCAACTTTTTTTTTACGTATCTTAAAATGACATAAAATATGCTTACGGCTCTAACAATTGTACTCTATGGTTGCTCAGAGACACGATGCGGCTTTCCCACTGGTACTATATGGCTGGTTTTACTGAATTTTTTTATGCACTTAGAAATTATTCAACTTTTTTTTTACGTATCTTAAAATGACATGAAATATGCTTATGGCTCTAACAATTGTACTCTATGCTTGCTCAGAGACACGACGCGGCTTTCCCACTGTTACTCAATGGCCGTTTATTGACACTACCTAGTTTATTGCATGTATTAAATCAGTGTTTCTTACGCAGTGGAACGATAAACACATAACTAATATCTATAAAAAAGTGAAGATGAAGAATTTTAAGAAAGTGTGTTCACATGATAGTGTTATTGTAGCACTGAGTGCTGACAAGGAGAAGTATTTAAATTATGAAATAAGTGCAAGTGGTAACACTATCGGAAACGTATGCGTGCATTGTCATGACAGTAAGGAATTAAATTTCTTTGGAGTACCAAAAAAATTCAACTCTTATGATGGTGGATATGCGAGATTGAGATTTCCGGATATGCGAGATTGATTCTTCCTTAACTTAATGGCGAGACAAAAATGGATTTCTTTTTTATTATAATATAAAAAAATTTTACTCACCAGAAGTCGCTTAGAATATTCCATATCTCTACGAATGTAAATGAACGCAAAATATATATCAATAGAACGAATGAAGTATTCAAACTGTAGAAAATTCTGATCTGAAACTTGATTTTATAGTAAAAAAAACTGAATGTATTAACACCTAGTCAAGGCACACCGGTTTTTTTTTACATGGATAATGTACTTACCCTAAAAGACATGTAGGCCATATATATATACTATGAAGTAGAAATCTGGTCTACATAAATTATGTCAGAAACTTATCCTTCATAACATATTATGTAATCCCAAATAGCATAGGAAGGAACATAGTCTACCCAAAGTATAATGCCATGTGAGGGAGTTCTGACTCTCTTTGAAAAGGTGTAGAGGCGCAAGCAAATAGTATAGGTATTCCTAGGGGCGCAAGCAAATTCAATATAAGCATACTACTGTCGTAAGGACTTTTTATCTGTAACTGTAAAGAAGGTGCTTGTATATACAGTGAAAATATTTTTTCATTCACAGAGCTCTATTTTGCTTTTGACCTAGGCTTATGTGAAGGTTATCTGATATGCCAATTGTATTTCTTCCTCGGTTTACCCATAAAAGCACTATAATAGGGCAGAATAGGTTTATAATCAGGGCATGTGAAGAAAACATAGAGACCCGCCTCTCTGTTCACCATTACTTGAAAGTTTATGTTCAGAGTACTTTCTTTATTCAATTAGAGTTCAAAAAAGTTCGACACTCAAATGATTTTAACTAAAGAACTGTAAACCGATTCCCCACGTTAGTTTTTTTCAGTTTAGTGAGAGACAAGACAAAGACAAGTAACATCATATATGGGAAATATATAATTTGGACTTTATTTTTGCAAATAGGGGGGGGGACCAATATCTGACTCATCAAGCCCTGAAAGTTTCAACTTAATGCCATCAGCTGTTCGTGATGACATCAACTTATAATTAAAATTATTTTTTACAAAATTGACGTTATCGAAAGCTACAACCGTAGGGGGGGGGGGTTGAAGTTATCAAGTATTTTGCAGTAGGTTGCATCAAGACAGGGCTAATTGTAGAAAGAAAAAAGCCAACACAGATAGTCCAAGTAATTGAGAGGCAAATGTTTAAATGGCTGGGGGTGGGGTATTTTCCTGGGGGGTTTTTTTTACGGGGATGGTATTTTCTGGTGGGTTATGTTCTGGTGGGGTAATCACCGGGGAGGATTGGGTAAACGCCGGCCACCATAAATATATATGCTGATATTAATTGCTGAAAATTCTTTATAATTTTGGATTTCTTAAATTTAAAAAAACGAGAAAATGTTTAAAATACATTTGGTTTTCTGTAAAGTGCAAATTATTTTTGATGTCTAGAATGCATGCAGGGTGTCAGCGTTACTCATTTTAGTTACATTACTGTTGCGTCTCTTGCATTATTTTTGGCTCATCACTCATCAGTTGCCTTTTGTTCAGGCCTTTAACTATTCCTGAATTTTCGTCCTTTTGGCAACCACCTTACACATAGTGTGTTATATTGTGTTCAACATACATATCAAACCTGTGGGGGTTATGTCATCCCCATAGGCATAATTATTTGACCTTTAGACTATTTTGAACAAGATGGCCACTTCAAAAATTTAGTCGAATACCTTTGGAGGGAAGGAATCTAAAAAGGGCATGGGAGGAGATGGTAGCTCACCAACCACTTTTCAAAATCCCCCTCAACATGTCCTGAAAAGTTCAACGGAATGCACTCAACCGTTCTTAAAATACTGCACATCCTCTTTTTGACAAATTGGATGCTCATAGTGCCTTTTGTTTAGTTTAGCGTACCACTCAACATCCTCGAAAATTTCACCTTAATACCCTTAGCATTTTCGGATGCACCCAAAATCAAACAATCTCCCCTTTTCTAGTGATATATCCTGCCTGTAAACAACGGACAAGTTTCATAATTTATAATCCTTGCCCCTGGGCTTTGGAGTGTTATACCATTTCTGGAGGTATTGCTATTTGACCCTTTGACTAATTTGAACAAAATGACAATTTCTAAATTTCGATCAGTTTCGATCAAGAAGAGAGGGCACCTAGAAAGGGTAAGGAGGGGGTTTGCCCTCCAATGCCTTTTTAAAATCTCCTCAACATACCTCTAAAGTTTCAATTTAACACCCTCAGCTGTTCTTAGGTATTGCTGATAGATATTGCTTTTCACAACCAGCAAGCATATCGTGCGTTTTAACCGTCTTCGGCATCCGCATCATAATTTCTGTATAGTTTCACCTTAATACTCTAAGCCTTTTTGGAGACCGTGGATAAAACATAGCATCTTTTCCAATGAATAAAACCTCAGGTATTAACAATGGGCAACTTGCATAACTTATAGTCCTTGCCCCAAGGGCTGGGCGGTCTCACCCCTGAATGAATAGTTATTTGACCTTTGGAAATTTTGAAAAAAATGGCTATTTCAAAATTTTGATCGGATGCATTAGAGGGAAAAACGCGTGGTCGGGGGGCAAGTCTCCCTTTTCGAAGATTGTATGACCACCCCTTTCATAAAAAAACTTAGATTCTAACAACGGGCAACTCTTATAGCTGTTGCTCAAGGGGATATGTTTTTTTTTATCAATACCGGATGCATAGTTATTTGATCTCTGGACTATTATGAACAAAGTGGCTATCTACAGATTGTGATCAGATGCATTTGGGGCAATATGGAAGTGGGGAGGGGTAGCCACCCCTCCCCACTCTGACCTCTAATTGATCTCTAATCAATTTTACTTTTAAATAAACCACTAGAACTTTAATTTTTTAATCAAATGAGCCCCCTCCAAAGTTTCTATGACCAACCTTACATGACCGGCCGTTTTCTATAGACAATGCTAGCAGTGGCGGATCCTATTTTGCCCCCCCCCCCGATTTTTTTCGTATCAATCTATTTTGCCCCTCCCCCGTAAGAAAATCCTGGATCCGCCCCTGAATGCTAGTGTGTTGTCTTTGATTCTGCAACAAGGATAAGGTCATACCAATGTATACAAGTCTAAAATCACTTGGGTAAATGACTTATTCAAAAGATTTTACAACGCAAAGGATATTAAAAAGCTGTAAATAGTCATTACATAAAAAATAGAAATAAAAGTCCTACAGCCATTTAATTAGGAGTCATTAATCACCAATATGACATTCCAAAGGTTCCTGGCAAACTTTCAACTTGGGAAACATGTAGTATTTTGAACGAAGATTAAGATAATTCGTCTTATACATCCTTCAATAGTCCTTTCATATGAGCCGGAACACCAACATTAACAGATATATTTATGTAACGGACATACATCGGTTCATTTCTGCAAGCACTCTTAAAGTATTCAGCATAAGATTAAATCCCGTCTTCAACATCAGGGGACAAATCTTTCTTTTTTAAGATTATATTAATTTCGGTTGTATTTATCTTTTGACAAATGTTTAACAAAAAACTCCACTCGTTTGGCCATTGGTATACATTGATCTAAGTACGGTGCCTGTGTGGATAGGCAGGTAACGCCATGGCATAAAGTCATCCCAGCTGTTTTTGAACATTGATGGGATCATCATATAAACCAGGGGTTCCCGACCTTTTTTAAATCCTGTAACCCTTAAACAGATTTCCATTGTGGTGTACCCTCTCTCGCGTAGTAATATTAACTAACCTATAATACTTGTAAGATATTATTTTTATTTTCTTCCTCATCTTAATTAAGACTGAGCTTTAAATGTACAAATTATAAATACAACATAAATGAAAACTGAGTATATTCGTAAAGTGAGAAATAAGACTAACTATAACTAAAATTCTTGTTTAAACGAAAACTAAAAGAAAAGAACGTGTAAGTTACTGCTATAAGTCTGAAAACAAATCTAAATCTAGATTGGATACATCTTTTAACATAATCATAGGCAGCGCCTTAGCGCTGCCTAAGTAAAGAACGATGCTGGCAAAATGTATTATTATTATTTTTTTTTGGTTTCCATACCAGGGCACTTCGTATCGAAGGAGTTGTCGCAGAAAGGGAGTGGAGGGCAATTAACCCCTCTCTAACGCCCACCATTTCCCCAAATACATCCAATCAAAATGTTGTGATAGCCATTTTGTTCAGCGTAGTTGATTTCCAGATAGAAAATATATTTTTGAGGAGGAAACTCCCCCACAACCCTCAGGGCAAGGGTTTTAAGTTATGCCCTGGGGGCATATAAGAACGATGTTGGCACGATGTATTATTTATTATTTTTATCTTTAGACCAGGGCACTGCGTATCGAAGAAGTTGTCGTAGAAACTTCGAAAAGGGCTCATTCAATTGGAAATTGGAGTGACTTGTGCCCTTTTTAATAGTAGAAAGTGATTGGAAGGCAATTAACACGCCTTCCACGCCCACCCTTTCCCGAAACACATCCAATCAAAATTTTGAGATAGCCATTTTGTTCAGCGTAGTTGATTTCCAGATATAAATTATGTTTTTGAAGAGGACGCTTCCCCACAGCCCTCAGGACGAGGGTTGTAGGTAATGCCCTGGGGCCATATAAGGTTTTTATTGAAAGCGTTGTCGCAGAAACTTCGAAAGGGTTCATTTGATTGGAAATGGAAAGGGCTAGTGCCTTTTTTAATAGTTGAAAGTGATTAGAGAGCGACTAACGCCCCTCTGACGCCCACCATTTCCCCAAACACATCCAATCAAAATTTTGAGATATCCATTTTGTTTAACGTAGTTGAAAGTTCCGGAAATTAGGTCTTAGAGGATGACAACCACCTTAACAGTGCATAAGGTAAGGGTTGTAAATTATGCCCTGGGGTCATATAAGGTGTTCATAGAAAGAGTTGTCGTAGAAACTCAAAAAGGGCTCATACGATTGGAAATCGAAAGGCCTCTAGTGCCCATCAGGGTTGCCACCCTGACCTGGAAGAATTTACTAAATTGGAGAGGAAAAATTTACTAGATTGCATCTGTTTTTACTAAATGCTGAAAAAATTTTTTGCACCATCAAGCATTGATTTTTACTATATGATGATAATCAATACGATTTTCACAATCTTTTTTCCTTTTTTCTTCTTTTTTTCTCTTTTCTTTCGTTTTTATGGTATGATTGAAAATTCCGGAAATCTACAAATTAAGAAATCCTTTTTTTGGATTATTTAGATGTACTACTGCATAGGCTTTATGTTCCAGATGCGGTGTATGCAAGACGTCAGACAATAGTCTGGAATCTAGGATTCTGGAAATTCTGCTGGCGAAGCCCGGCTTTAAATTTATCAATGTTCTTCAGGTCATAAAATTCAGATATATTGAAAAAGTAAAAAACAATCAACGAAGACAAACAGCTACAGCTAATCACGAAGCAATTCAGCCGATGAAGTGCTAAGAATCTGAGGTGTGTTTCAAAGTGACGGCTTTGAAATTTGTCCCCCAGTTTCCGTTTTTAGGGTTGAAATCTAAACCCTTCAATTTTACATTTTTAGGAGGAAATTTGCCGGTTTTAAAACGGTCTTTAAATTCGGGATAAGCTGCTTCCAATAATATCTGGCAGGTTTTAAAGCAATTAATTTATGATTTTTTTTTAACTAATTTTTTCTGGAATATTTGTCATTCGTATTTTAGGGAATCAAAAGCCATATTAATCTATGTCATTTCAAAACAAAAATTACGTAATCGGCTACCGGTTTAGTTGTAAAATTATGTAAGTTAAAAAGTACACCTCAAATTGGACTAGGGCTGCCAAGAAAAAGAAAACTTATATACAATAAAAAAAACTTATATACAATTCTTAATTGTATACGTTGTTTACCGAGTGTTTAAGATGCCTCCGACAATCGTGAGTCCCGCCGATTGTGAAGTACGGGCGGTTATACGATTTCTTAGTGCTAAAGGCGTAAAACCGATCGATATTCATAGTGAGATCTGTGAAGTTTACGGACGAAACATTATGAGTGATGGAATAGTAAGGAAATGGGTAAGAGCATTTAAAGATGGCCACACAAATGTGCATGATGAAGAACGGAGTGGGCGTCCTTTGGTCTTTAATGAAGATTTGGTGCAACAAGTGGAAGAAAAAGTGAGAGAAAACAGACGCTTTACAATTTCATCAATGTGCGACTGGTTTCCTCAATATCCTCGTAGTGTTTTGTATCGCATTGTGACTGAGAACTTGAATTACCGGAAATTGTGTTCACGTTGGGTTCCAAAAATGTTGACGGATTTGCACAAAACCCAACGTTTAGGCATCGCATTAACTTTCCTTGAGCAGTACCAGAATGAAGGTGAAGATTTTTTAGACCAAATTGTTACTGGTGACGAAACATGGGTGGCCTATGTAACAGCAGAATCAAAACGACAATCCAGTGGAATGGTGACATTCATCATCACCCAAAACACTGAAGTTTAAGCAAACAATTTCTGCCCGGGAAATCATGTGCACAGTTCTTTGGAACAAAAAAGGAGTATTGCTAGTGGAGTTTCTGCCTCGCAATAAGACAATCAATGCAGAGTTTTATTGTGAGACATTGAACAATCTGCGTCTTGCAATCCAGAACAAAAGACGTGGCAAGTTGAGTAAGCGCGTTTTTTTGCTGCATGACAATGCCCGCCCACATGTGGCTAATCGGACCAAAGATTTCATCAAATCTTTTAAATGGAAAACTCTAGATCATCCTCCATACAGCCCTGATCTGGCGCCCAGCGACTACCATTTGTTCCTGCACTTGAAGTTACACCTGGGTGGTCAGCGTCTTCAAGACGATAACGAAGTCAAAACAGTTGTGATACAGTGGTTAACAAGTCAGGCGGGAGAATTCTATGAGGAGGGTATTCAAAAACTGGTGCCACGTTATGACAAGTGCCGAAACAGTCGAGATATTTAGCTTATTCCAATTTTTGGTTTTTATGACGGACAAAATCGAGAACTGTCTCTCTGCTCCAGCACTTGAATGGGGCAAGCTGCAGAGAGTCAGAAAGAACTTTGGCAATTATGGAAACAGTTCATTTCCTGCAGCATCTTTAAAAAGGGACAAAGCTTTCCAAAATTTGCACGGATTTTCGAGGTCCAACTGTGAAACGTGACGGAGAATCGTTTTCCTCCGTGACGGGAGCTCTTCCCATTCAGAGTGTAATGCCTCTCTCATTTTCATTGTCTCTCCCTCCGTCTTGCATGTTCTGAAAGCTACCCTTTCAAATCGTACCATCAGAGGCACAACGGATAATATTTGTCTCTCGGGAGAGATTGCTTCATGAGGATCAAGAGCTCTCAAATTAGACAGTGTTTCATCCCAATAGCTAATTCGCTTACGTATCTAGTCAGCTATTTCTATGTAGAACACTTTCACTGTCTCTCTAAAAGCGTCGAGTTCCTTTTGTTCGAGAGGCAACACAGCGAAATGGGCTTCTACATTTGCACCAAAGGCAAGCATATCATCAGGTAAGTAGTTCTCAGGGACTAGGACGGTTCTGAAAACGTCCTGAGGGTCGATTGCTACCGTTTTGACAAACCCTCTAAGCACTATCTCGTAGAGCTCACGGGCTTTGACTAAAAGAAGATGAATGCGTGTTCCTGTGCTTTTGGGAATTCCACATTGAATTTGTTTATTTTTGGCAGCATATAATTCAGGAAGTACAAGTATGCCTTGAACACTAAGTTCAACATTGCTCCATAGATAGCCTTTGCTTTGTCGACAGAGGATGTCTCACTGACAGCCCCATCTAAGGCATGCCTCGAAAAAAAAAGTAGCAACGCTGTCCACTGTTCAAGCACGCGCGCTACAGCAGAGTGAAGAGAGAGCCAGCGAACACCAAATGGTTTCATTGATGAGAGTTACGGACACTTGCTACTACTACTAAAAGCTTACCGCAGCACCAAGCCGCCTGAAGCCAACAAATACACACACACATACTCTCCCCCATCCCAATCTATTCAAAGCCTTTCTCTTTACACTCACCTCAACCAAGGACGACCTGTATTTCGTTCAGCCCTAGAAGGTTGGTCGAATAGGACAATCTTTGGCAATCTGTCATCCATCATTTGCAGAAAATTCTCTAGCCATCTCAACGTTTCTTATTATAGCCCTAGAAAGCGGGATTAAAACACACTTTTCGTACAGCCAGTTTAGGAATTAAGATAGTTACTATTATTGTTATTATTATTGTTATGGGCATAATCGCAAACTGAGTAAAGGCTCAGGCCACAAAGCCCAATTGCCTCCAGCCCTCTCCGCAAAAATAATGGAAATGGAGCAGAAAAGCCCCTAGGCTTTTGGCATCCCCTGAACCGAAGTACTTTGAGATAAGGCTTGCCTGTCCCCTCTTTGAAGATAGGTTGTAAGAATGGCTTAGCAATTATCTATAGCCTTAGTGTAGACAATTCTCTTACTTGCATTTTAAAATAATCATTGTCAAATTGGCTTTTAAAAAAATAAGTGTTTATTTAAAGAAAATAAAAATTCTATGTTATTTTTGGTGTGAACCCTCAGCTTTATGGCATGTTCTTGTAACTCTAGAAAACTATTCGGATTAAACCTGTTTTAAATCCAGTTTAAGAATCGCATGTACCACTGACAGTACAGCTTTACCAGGGACAGCAAGATCGCCTGCGTCAGCGGTTCCCAACTGATTTCAGGTCGTGTCCCACCTAGTATTTCTAAAATCCCGATGATCCTTCGTGATATCAAAATTTTGCTACCCCAAATTTTACGCACATTCAACTGAAGATCTAAAAGGCCATTAACTGGGTATCTTTTTCCGAGTTGTCCTCTAGGTATATTTTATGCGACTGAAAATTTTTGTGTGTATGCAATATCTTTCATATAATGCATGGCGTCGTTGTAATACTATCATATATTTTCTTTGCTCTTTAAATGTATGTGAATGTAATGTCATTTTAATTAAGGCTATGGTATTGCGAGTTGAAGGGTGTACGTCCTGCTCATGACACAACAAAATATTCCCATGCTCATCCGTAGGGGTGTGTACCCCACGTTTGGAATCACGGGTCTACATCATGCTAATATTTGAAAACTAATCTCTTATTTCATTCTTAGTCATATATTTAGGAATTCGTTTCAAGGTTTCGGAGCGGGGGGGGGGGGCGGGGGGACTTTTCAAATCAGTAAAAAGTAGGGGGTTTATATGGCAGTTATAGGAAACTGTTTGGGGAGCTCAACTAAAATCTTGCAATATACCCTTGTTTTTAGGATGTTTCTAAACAAGGAATATCCTCATCCTTTGGGAATATCCTTCTTGCTGTATGAAAGTAGGAATCAGTCGAGTTCTTCGACACTGACCCCCCCCCCTCCCAAGAGTAAATTTAGCCGGATTTTAGTGCCCGCAAAGGGCACTCAATGACGAATGCTTTGCAACAACATATGGAATCAATTAACAGTGGTATGGACAGAGGTGAAATACCTTTGTCTATATTTATAGATTTTCGCAAAGCATTCGACACAGTTGATTTTCAAACTCTGCTAAGTCGGATGGAGTCGTTAGGTGTCCGAGGAAATTGCTTAAAGTTGTTTGTAAGTTATCTCACAGGGAGATACCACAAAGTAGTGTTAAATGATGTGATCTCATCAGCATTTTTAGTGACGTATGGAGTACCACAAGGATCAGTGTTAGGTCCACTGCTTTACCTCATCTATGTTGATCTCATGCGTCTTTATTTGAAAGATGTGTGTCTTATCTCCTTTGCTGATGAAACCATTTTAACTGTGTTTGCCATGCCTGTGAAGGACCTGGTGAGAAAAGTGAATCTCGCATTGGAAAGGCTGGAGATTTTCACTTTATTAAATCTATTGCGTGTAAATGTTCGCATTACATTTTAATGACGTTTTGTAGGGTTGGTGCACCACTGGATGTGTCTGGCCAGGTAACTTTATGTGGTAATCTAGTTAAGCAAGTTGATCATCTCTGCTACCTTGGTTTTTATCTTGATTGCCATCTGGCATAGAAGTGTCACAGTGACGCAATTTCCTCAAAAATCGCCCGTGGGGTAAGAATGCTTCGACGTCTGCAGCACTTTCTCCCACAAATAATTCTTTTAACTATATGTTATTCGTTGTTTTATCCATTTATCTCCTAAGGTTGCCTGCGGTAAGAGTGCAAGTTCTACAAAATAAAGCTGTTAGAACAATCGGTAGGTATGTCCAGGTTATACATGACACATGTGCTTGTTCTACGTCCCTGAAGCTCCTTAATGTAGGTCAGATAAGAGATTACCAAGCTGCAGTATTTGTGTTTCAGTGTAAGAATGGTTTCCCTGACGTTTTTAAGAATTTTTACCAAATTAGTAGTGACCTGCATAATTATGGAACTAGGCAAAGTGATAATATAGTTGTTGATTTGCGTCGTGGTACCAGGTCTCCATTCTCGATGAAACACCTGTGTCCATCAGTATGGAATGAGCTACCATTGAGCATTAGAGCGGTGGATCACGTACCTTAATTTAAAAAAAATCTAAAAGATTATTTTTTGAGGGGAATTTGTTAAATTTTATTATGGCTGGTAGGTTGGGTAGGGGAAGAAGAGGAGCTGGAGAGGTAAGGGTGGGTTGAAAAGGTAAGGGTGGGTAGGGGCTAAGGTGAGGTTGGAAGGGCAGGGTGGGGAGGAGAGAGGGAGTTGAGGATTGAAGAGTGACGAAGAATGGATTTGTTATTATTATTTTTCTTTCAAATATTATTTATCTATTATTATGTCTAATTCAGTTACTTATTTATTTATCATATATATATATATATATATATATATATATATATATATATATATATATATATATATATATATATATATATATATATATATATATAGGTTATAGTTTATCTATTTTTGATTTATTTATAGTGGTTTTTATCAAATAGTTAAGGTTTAAGTAGATGATTGAGTTAATAGGTAAGTAGTTACGTGGACTTTCGCGCGATCGCAAACCTACATAGGTTTTCTCCAGCGCTTAAGTGTTTATTAATTTATATATTTGTTTGTGAATGTGGATTAATAAACTTATGACCTTATTGCACCTTTTATTTTATAATCTCTGATTAGTGGTGCTAGTTTAAAGTAAAGGAGAATAGGAAGAGGCCAATCATGTTGTGTACCTATGGTTTTCTCAATGGAGTGGGCATATACATGAGAGTAAAGCTGGTTAAATTTCCTTTAGTTGAAAATTGGTGCCATTGCCAAGTGATTTCTTTGCCTTGTATTTAAACAACCGGCAACAGTGGTGGTTGCTTTAACCTGGTTGGTTGCTTTGCTTTCTTGCACCTCCCCTTACAACCATATGTGCAAATATTATAGTCTTATCAGGGTGGCTAAGGTGGTCCACCAGTCTCATTTGTGTAAGACCCCAGTGTCGCTATTTTGCCCATCTGTCAACCCACTGCATCAATGCTGAGGTTATATGTCTCAAATTTAATTCAATAGTAGCGTGGAATTCTGATTTTACCCGACAGAGAGTTGTTTTCATTGGCTGTCGGTGACGCTTTGACTAAAGGAATAAAATACCATTTTCCCTTTCAATCACTTGACGTCAGTGGAAAACGCCTACGATTAGTTTAAAGTGATGTTGTTTGATAATTTTCATCCGTTAAAAGACCATATCACACTACCGATAGTTCAAATTTGAGACACATGATTCCATTCCTAACGGCACTAGGGAGTTGTATTTTTAAAATGACTGTGATACGTATAGACCACGTTCGCTACCCTGCTTATGTTGTTATGAATAATTCAGTTTCATTCGCCACCTGCTGTTTTTTTCGTTTGCGTCAGAAAAAATTTTAAGCTGAAAAAATGAAAAAATCTTTCGGACGAAGTCGGCTGTGGCAAACCAAAAGGCGGTAAGTGACATGTTCTCGAAAAATCAGTTTTATTCCTATCCTCATTAAACAGAACACGCTCGTTTGATTGATTTATTCAGAATGTACGTATATCCTTTCGTTCCCGAGATATTCAAAGCTTTGTGATCCGTTAAAAAGGCGTTATGTGCATTTCTCGGGCTGTCTTGTAGGCCAAAAGGAGTTAAGTTCACCGACAGGCAAGTCTTGTACTTATCTCCTTTTGGGCTGCCGTGGATAATAGTAAAACAAGTTTTCAAGTTGTCACTTAGCGCTTTTTGGTCGTCCACGCCGGGATTTTTTCGTCACTTTCATTACTGTCTGAAGAAAAGAAGAACACTAGACTATGATTGCAAAGTGAACAGAGGAAAGCGCCTTTTAACTGAAGCTCTGTAAACGACCCAAACAAGGTAAGAGATACGTGTTTGTTTAGGAAAGCTTGTACTTTTAATAAGAATTTTTTCATAGCCATCTCAGGCTTCATAGCTTTGACGTTCCAGAGTGAATCTAAGACTTTTAGGGACAAAAGTGTCCAAATCAGCCAAAAAGGAACACTTTTAGTGGCCTTCTAGAAAATTAACTCAATATACAGTAATGTTGCCACTATGAATTTTCAAAACCTGTGAAAAAAGTGCCGAAATACCTGTGAAATTCGTTAAAAAACCTGTGACCACAATTAGAGCGTATTTAGGCCTTCTTAATTCTGCTACCCCGCGGTCTGTTACCTTTGTGAGTTCTGCAGGTTTTTCCAGCTTTGACAATAACGCTACCTATAAATTAAGTTTAGTGCTAGTTCAATTTGAAGAGATGGCAGAATAAAATTGTCATACGAATGTCAATTTCAATAGCGTAATGAAGAGACAGTTTTGCTTTTTGTAATTCTATGGTACAGGCTGCAGCCGCTTTGGATATCCTTTACAGGAGATCTATGTAGGTTCGGACAGTACCTTAGGTTCGTATTTTCCAAATACCTCAAAGTGAAGAAAGTGACGCATGATGTAGACCGTAGTGAAAGGAAGACATTGGCACCTCCAGATTCAAACAATTAGCCAAATATCTTGAGATATTTGCGAAAATCCGAACCTACGTTGCCTTACACCTTAAACAAAATTAATCTTCTTTTCTTTCTTCCAGGGCAAATCAAGGAAGACCAGATGAAAATGGAAATGATGCGGCAATGCAACCAAAACCAAAAAAGATCAGGATAGTTTCAAAGGAACCTCTAGCAGTGAGAGAGCCTCCGGCAGTGAGAAAGCCTCGGGCAGTGAAAGAGCCTCAAGCTGCAGTGATTGAGCCTCCGACACAACAAGAAGAAGAAAATGGATTTGACAACACTCTGTTTGTGAAATACCGGCTGGAGAAATCAGACTTGAAATTGGATGCGAAAGTAGATGAAATAATTGAGGCTTTTCAAAGAAAGTAAAGATCTTTCCGATCTGAGTATTTCTCAGTCAAGACCTTCAGCTTCGATCTTGTTGCAACAGATATCCCCTCGGCCTGATACCTCGTCTGACAAATGTTTTGAAATGGAACTGGAACACTTGTCAGATTTTCCCTAAGTTCGAGTTTCTTGATTCGAGTTTACTTTCTGAGGCACTGGAATGTGCCCAAGACAGTTCTGGAGTAGTTTTAAAAGGAGCTTCGGCATTGAATCGTAGTTGTATATCCTTGGAAAGTCAGAAGCTGGTAGAACAACAGGACCTTGAAGAGTTTTTTGGATGTGAAAGTGGCAGCGAATACGAACCGTCTGGATCGAAAGACGATTCAAGCTCAGAATGTGATAGTGAATGTGATATTACTGTGGAAAACAAAAAATCCAAGATACAAACCAAAGAAATCTGTCCAAAGGCCTTCGAGCCCAACCGTTGGAGGAAACTGTTCTTCATCTGTACCTGCTGATTCTTGCATAGCAATCTCTGCAAATGACCTGCATGCACTGTGTGGTGAACCAACCCTGCCCGGGCAGCTTTCAATGCCTCATCAACCTATACTTGAGGATTCAGATAAAGCAAGGTCTGGATCAACGGTTGAAGAACAAACCCTGACTAGTCAGCGTGTACTTCTTGATGCAAAGACTGATTCAGCTCCTGTGGCGATACAAAAATCGTTTATGAAGAAAAGTGTGTCGGAGAAGAAAAAGAAAAGAATTGAGAAAAATAAAGAAATGCAAATCCACAAATGCAAAAGATTTTGCAAGTCACTAACTCTCGAGCAGTGGCGTTTAGTATACGAAAGTTACACAGCTCTCGGCTATGCCCAGCGCACAGTCTATATGAGATCGTTTATTACGACAATGCAACCAAACCGGAGAAAGAAAAACCCTAAAGGGATGAAAAAACAAAAAGTAACACTTATGAACAGGTTACCTACCAATGATGGACAAGATATGATCCCTGTGTGTAAAAAAATATTTTTAGCCACCTTTGGCCTTAAGCACACCAAGGTTCTCGAAGTTGTTGTTGAAGGAATTCTTTAAGACGGTGTGTCATACTTTCCAAAAGAAAGAAGGGGTGGAAACCAGCACAATAAAGTGGATAAAGAGTCTTAAGGGATGTACATCGAGTCCTATAAGCCTTGTGTCGCTCACTATCGCCGATACAATGCACCATATACTAGGTATATATCAAGAGAAACTTCAGTTAAAGATGTGTGGGAAGATTTTCGGGAGCAATTCCCAGAAGAGAATTGTTTGTTGCGCAGTTACGGAGAGATGTTGAGAGCGGTGAAGATCTCAAACAAAATGCCATAGTCAGACGTGTGTGAGTATTGCGATGTTTTTAAATTGAAGGATAGCAAAGGCTCCGTAACAGACTTAGAAAAACAGGAGTGTCTGTTTCATCGGCAGATGGCTGAAAAGGCACGAACTCAGCTCCAGAGAGACGCGAAGGATAGCTTTGCACCAAAAACTTTGGTTTCCACTGTCGATATGCAAAAAGTTCTAACACTCCCAATAATGCCTGCCCTTAGAGAGTCTTTTTTCATGAGCCGCCTGGTATGTTCCAACGAAACGTTTGTGCCTGACAAAAGCCGAACCACAGTGTCGGCTCCTCTTCCAGCCTATTGCATTGTCTGGCACGAGGCAATTTACGGAAGAAGTGCAGACGCAGTTGCTTCAGCTTATCATGCGACCGAAAAAATTATCCCCCGAATTTACATTTACGAAAAACCTCGTTTTCCTATAATAGCCCATGTTAATTTTTCCCACCACAACCCCCCTTTAACGTTGTTTTATCGGGCTGAAATTTAGAGGATAAGCTTTTCTGGGGCCTGGGAGCTTATCCTCGAAATTTCAGCTCAATCTGATCACTCCTTCCCTGTTTCCAAAAAGACAAATATCAAGTTTTGATTGCGTTAAAAAAAGGTTCCCATTACTAAAAACTATTATAGATGTGTCTCTTTAGTCCAGTAGTCAAGACTTCTGACTGTCAGACGGACCACACGGGTTTGATTCACAGCTAAAAAAAATGTTGCATATGCTTAATTTAAATTTCAAAAAGAAACTCAGTTTCTTTTTTAAATTATTTGAAAAAAATTACGTTTTCTAAAGAGTTAAAGAGGCTGAGTTACAAGGTCGACCCTTAAAACGTACAGGGATTAGGAGGCACAGTTGGGCGGCTGTTAAAGAGGCTGAGTCACAAGTTCGGACCTTAAAACGTACAGGGATTAGGAGGCACCCTGTACGACGTGATTTGAGTATTCAGGAATTAAAAGCCTTAACACAAGAATGTTCAAGAGCGGGGGTTTGGGGGGCGGCAGCCCCCCAACTTTCACTCCTGACACGATCAGCTAACAGTTAGTCAAGCAATAATAAGTAATAAACTGTACAAAAACGTGCAGAAATTATTAGAAAAAAACTACGTTTTCTAAAGAGTTAAAGAGGCTGAGTTACAAGGTCGAACCTTAAAACGTACAGGGATTAGGAGGCACAGTTGGGGGGCTGTCTCCCCCCAAACCCCCCGCTTTCGCAGCCTTTAAATAAAAAAAAAGTTTTTTAAACTGAAAGTAGGGAGCGACATTAAATCTTAAAACGAACAGAAATTATTCCGTATATGAAAGGGGCTGTGCCCTCCTCAACGCCTCACTCTTTACGATAAAGTTTTTATTGTTTAAAAAAAAGAGTTGTGAAAAAGTCAAAGTTCAGCGTAAAGAGCGAGGCGTTGAGGAGGGCACAGCCCCTTTCATATACGGAATAATTTCTGTTCGTTTTAAGATTTAATGTCGCTCCTTACTTTCAGTTTAAAAAACTTTTTTTTATTTAAAGGCTGCGAAAGCGGGGGTTTGGGGGCGACAGCCCCCCAACTGTGCCTCCTAATCCCTGTACGTTTTAAGGTTTGACCTTGTAACTCAGCCTCTTTAACTCTTTAAAAAACGTAGTTTTTTTTCAAATAATAGCGGTTAAGAATCCAGAAACTCGCGAGAAGTGAAGTTTTGTTAGTGCTAATGAAATGAAACAAAATAGGATGAAATATAACAGTTTAGAAACAAATTTGGGCTATACATTTATAGGCTACATTAGGGGGGGGGTAAAGCATAGCATATATTAAATACGGTACTGTTCTATTAAATGGACTCTTTTATATAGTGCTAGTTTGGTTAATGCTAATGAGATAAAATAAAATAGGGTGATCATAATAGTTCAGAAACAAATTTGGGCTATATATTTTCACATTAGGGGGAGGGGGGCAAAGCAAAGCTTATATTAAATACGTAACCTAACCTATAGATACCTCTTCCCCCCCCCCCAAAAAAAAACGCCCAAAAACAACAATTTAAATACAGCTCTTGCCTTTGTTTATATCCCAGAAGACATTGTAAACCTGTTTTCATCACGCGTCTAGATCTATTTCGTGACTGGTATGCATTGCCGTATTCAAAAGAGACAGGTTAATAGAGCAGTACCTTAAATACGTAACCTAACTTAGGTACCTTTTTTATGCCCTAAAATCCCAAAAAACTAAAGTTTAAACATAAGTCCTGGAGTGAGCAATATCCCACAAGCATTGCAAACCTGTTTTTTCCATTAGGATTTCATTATGTTCTAGATGCAGTTCATCGCGAGTTTCTGGATTCTTAACAAGTACCAAATTAGCTTTTGAAAGTTGGACATGGTCCAACTCATTAGAACCGAGGAGCCATTCACTTCTTGCCACCTGATGTACATCTCGGAGCATCATGTTTGCCGCATTGTTCCGATACGCGTGGCAGAGTTCCTACACGCTTGGCATAGTTCCGAAACGCGTGGCACAATCCCAATAACGCTTGGCACAGTTCCGCCACGTTTGACACGCGCAAAATGGTGCATGTGATTTCTGAAAGTTGATACCCCCTCGATCAGAACTGCTTATGAAATACAACAGAATCCTGCAGTCAACAGTCATGTATAATACTCTTTCTATCCATAAACAAAAAAACAGGACACATGAGTTCGTCCGAATTCTCTTCCAAGAAATCAACCTCTAGCTTCTCGAAAGGAAACCAACTGACTGGTTTAATTGACTAATACACATATGTAGTATGACAGCAAAGTTTGCGATTATCTGCCCCGCGCCCTTCTCCGGACCTGTATGCAACTGTGATGGCATATAAAGTATTACATTCTTGACTGTCCCCCCCTCACAGATGGAAAATTCAGGCTTTCCTCACACACATCCTTTCAATGTGTGTTGCACATTAAAAACACCGTAAATATTTGAAAAGATATATAATTACCTTTTATGTAATTATAGGCAGCTTCGGGTTCGAGCCCTGGTTTCAAAATGAACGAATGATCTTTCGTTTTCTTGACTTTTTTTATTTTGGTAGAAAAGCTGTCAAAAAATCGTCGCATTATTTTTCCTTCCGTTGTATGCAGCTGACACCCTCGAACGTAAAGTATTCTCACCTGAAAAAAAAGAAGACATAACAAAACCAATAATGATCAAAGATAACCAGGCATGTACGATGTGTTTTATTCCAAAGGGCCCATAGTTTTGGGGGCGAGGAGACAGTGGCGGACTTGAACTCTCCTGCACCTGGGGCAGAATCATAATGAGCACCCTTCCTCCTTGTCTCCCTAAAACTTTTAGGCAAAATTTTAACACAATTTTCATTTATTACCGAAATTTTTCATTTATTTTAGTCTGACTTTTCTTTCTTAAGCCTCTGAAATATTTTTAATAATCTCATCCCAATTGACTGCTTCTATTTCTGTAATTCGGTCTAATTACTTTTTACTTAAATTTCAATTTAGAATTGCTTCAATTCGGTCCACTTACTTTTATCATACGCAGCGCAATAGCGCTGCCTAAGTAAAGAACGATGTTGGCACAATGTATTTTTTTCCAGACCAGGGCACTTCGTATCGAAAGAGTTGTCGTAGAAGCTCCGAAAAGGGCTCATTCAATTGGAAATTGGAATGGCCAGTGCCCTTTTAACATTTCTCCAAACACATCCCAATCAAAATTTTGAGATAGCAATTTTGTTCAACGTAGTTGATTTCCAACTAGAAATTATGTTTTTCAGGAGGACACTCCCCACAGCCTTCAGGGCAAGAGCTGTAAGTTATGCCCTGGGGCATATAAGGTTTTTTTTATAGTAAGCTTTGTCGTAGAAACTTAAAAAAAGGCTCATTCAAATGGAAATTCAGAGGGCTAGTGCCCTTTTCAAGAGTCGACAGTGATTGCAGGATAAATGACCCCCCCTTTCATGCCCATCATTTCCCAAAACACATGCAATAAACATGTTGAGAAAGCCATTTTGTTCAACGTAGTTGAAAGTTCTGAAAATTAGGTCTTTGAGGATGACAACCTCCCCCCCACAGCACTGAGGGCCATTGCTCCAATTTAGAATTGCTTAAATTCGGTCTACTTACTTTTATTTTCAAGAAATGGTGATGCAGATAAGGGAAAAATAAAAATTTCGGATTCAATGTGTTTATACTTACTGCCAATAGACAGTGCCCTCTACTTTATTTTAATAAAAGTTAAATTTTGAAAATTACATAATGATAATAACCGTTATATTATTTATTTGAAATTATGTGCCCTTAAAATTTCTGCACCGGGGGAAGTGCACCCTCTCCCCCCCTAAGACCGCCTATGCGAGGAGAGGCTGTACAAATCAGATAAAAAATCTAAAACAATACACACAAATAATAGAAGAAACTTTGACAGTTTGGGGCAGGGGGATGCGTACTTGTAACTAGCGCTTTTTAATAAGAACATTTTGACAGTTTTAAATAAGAATAAAAAAAAACATCGAAAAGTATAAATATACTTGGCTTCTTAATGTCAATTAACCGTGTCCTAAGGTTAAAATTTAGATTTTATGGAAAAAAGGGACCATTCCAGCGTAGAGTCTTCCAAATTGTCCATTAAAACGTTTCCCAGCCCCGAACATGCAAAGTCCAATCTCTCATTTTTCTCAAAATTGGACATAATCCCTTTTTAATATTGTGGATATAGTATGGGTAAATGATCTCTATATTAGCCCTAATTTGCTACATATGACAGTTTCAAAAATTATGTCCAGATTTTTGAATGGCAGAACAAAAAAAAAGGCAAAATTGTATACTATTACCAAAAGAAGCACAAGAATAGGTGAATAATACCTAAATTTTAAGAAATTACAGAGACAATATAAAAATCTCGATGTTTCGGAACGAGAGAACACTTAATTTCAGCAGTTTAAGAACAAAGAAAATTTCACCTTCAAGGCTTAGGAATCGGAAGGACGTTCTCTGCAATAATTTCTCTAATAAGTCTAAACGGCAGCGACTAAGGTTCCTCAAAGTGATTTTTTATTACCCCGCCAGGGAAGGGGGGGTGGGTCCCTATCTGAGACTAGGTTTTTTTATAGGTCTCACTATATTAGGAATAAATTAGGAGGAAAAAGTGATGCTAGGAAGGGAAAAAATCGATCAAGCAAATCCCTAATCTGACTAACATTATTTGTGCATGTATTTAACGTGCAAAAAGTATAACAGCCAAGGTCTTGGGTTTTTTCGCAGTCGAAAAGGATTTCAAAGGGGCTGATTAGGTTAGGTATTTAATATAATGCGTTCTGGGCAGGGCCATATATAAGTATTTGGAACCCCTAGGTCCAAACGATTTACGGAGAAATCCCCGAAAGTACCGTTCGGGTATTTTTTTAGTAGCCAGGCACCACGCGAGAAGTGAAGTTCGGTTCATACTAATGAATCAAAAAAAAATAATGATAAAAATATAATAGTTTAGGAACAAATTTTGGCTATATATTTGCTCATTAAAGGGGGGGGGGGTGGTACAGGAGAACATGTAGGAAATACGCAGCCGAGTCTAACCTGGGTGCCTCTTTTCCCCTCTAACCCCAAACAACTAAAGTTTAAATATTTTTTTTATATTGATCAATACATAACAAGTCAGCAGAAACCTTTTTTCAATAGCATCTATGAGATTCAATATGCGGTTCTTCACGCGTGTTGATCGGCTGCTAAAAAGTACCGTTCGGAGACAGTGGAAGCCCTGAACAGAAGGCAACTGATGACAGTGATGAGCAGAGTTGCCAACTTTTTGGTCAATAAATGTCCCTTGAACATCCAAAATATGTCCTTTCCAGCCCAATGATGTCCATATTTTGTCCATAATATGTCCATCTTGAAATTTCAGAAACTAGTTTTTTACGACTTGAAAACCTCTTTCAATGTGGTCAGTTAACATCGAATATAATGAAAAAGAAAAAGATTAATTTAGCACATCCATAGAGAACGAACTAGTTCGAAAGTACAAAAGTCATAAAAACATGTAAACAGTAAAAAACTACTTGTCGGAGCTTAAGGCTCATCTTCCAACGAAATGAGATACATAAAAAAGTACTTTTTTTGCATCTTCCTACGAGATACATAAGAAAGTACATTTCAATGAACAAGCTTCTTAGTTCTGTTGAATAATGCCGAAGTGTTGGACGGATATTTTTAACAATATCGAACTTATTGAACTTGGTTATCAAACAACTAAATATTTAATCACTTTAGACAATTCAGTATTTATAAAAAGTAACGCATTACCAAAACAGTTTGTTCAAAGTAAAACATTAAAACTAAGATGAAGACAATCAAATAAAAAAAAATTATTCAATAGTTTTAATTTAGTTTTTAATAGCAAAACCTAATATATTTGAAACCTTTATGCTTCATAAATATAAAAAATTTAATCTTTTTCAAAATGACAACTAGATAAATTACAATCACTCCTGGAAAAAAAGTTAATAAAACACAAAAAACGTTTCCGTTCAGGGGGAAAATACAGAAATTCCCAGCAGTCCGTTCATATTTCTGATTATTTCTGACATTCGATATATTTCTGATTATGGTAGCTTCATATATGAGATCATGGGTACTCTTGAAATGCGAGCAAAAGTTGACGGCATATTTTTTTTTACCGAAAATGCCCTTATTAAGTTGTTTTATATAATTATACAAACTTTCTTGTGTACTAATAGCTGCACTAATTACTAATAAATAAACATATTTAGGATTACCATAAAAAGCTGATTCTTTGATTTAATGTTATCAAAAGTTAGGCTCTTATACTTTCGTTGACAAGGATCGTTATTTACTTACCATTCATTACTATCAAAAATTAGATTTTTTTTGTTGCCCCAAGCAAATCACATAGAAAAAATGTTTCTGGAAAACTATAAAGGGATCACGCAGTCACAAATGAGAACTTATATTTTCCTTATTAAGGGTCGAAATCTATTGGCAGGCAACCGAAAATGGGGCAACAGACATTTTTTCCATGGTTTTTCCCTATTCTTTTCTTTTTCCTTTGGTTTCCTTAAAATTATTTTATAGTCCCAAATTTCCAGGGGGGCTATGGTCCCCCTGTCCCCCTGGCGGCGCCCATGCAGGAGTCAAGTGACGTTGCAGAGCGCTAGGTAATCTGGGCTGCCCTTCAATCAGGGGGGTGACATCCCCAAACGCATAGTTACTGGACCTTTCAACAATACTGAACAAAACAGATGTCTACAAATTTTGATTGGATGCTGGTTTTCGAAAATGATAGGCGGGGGAGGGGGGGGGGCTTGTCCTCAAATCACTTTTGACTCTTATGAAAGGCAATAAACTTCTATCAAATGAGCCCCATCTGAGGTTTATACCTCAGAAAACCTCATATACCCCAGGGACATAACTTACAACCGTTTTCCCTGGGGTATTTGGGGTTGTGTCATCGCTGATGGCATTATTATATGTTCTTTGGACCATTTTTAACAAAATTACTATCTAAAAATTTCTGTTAGATGCATCTAGGGAAAAGAAGAAGTGGGTGGCGGGGGTAGCTGGTTTGCCTCAGGCCACTTCTGACTCTTAAAAAAGACACTAGAACTTCTGATTTTCAATCCAGTGAGCCCCCTCCAAAGCTTATAAAACCCACCCTTCCAAGGAGATATTATATGTTAATAATGGAAACTAGTATAACTCAAAGCCCTTGCCCTGAAAGTTATTTTTCTGGGGGGAGGGGGGGGGTCATCCACAAAAAAACATATGTACTAGACCTTTTAAATATGGTGAACAAAATTTCAATCTCCAAATTTTGATTGAATATGTTTGGGAAAATGAAGGGCGCGGGAGGGGGGCTGCCCTCCAATCACTTATGATTCTTAGAAAGGGCATTAGAGCTTTCAATCTACAATCGAGCCGCTTTTGAAGTTTCAATGACAACCCTTTCTACACGATGTGCCTAGGTCAAAACTAAAAAATAAATGATAACCTTATCACTCAATGAAAAAATAAGTTTTTCTACTTAAAGTAAGGAGCAACATTAATACTTAAAACAAAAATAAATTATTCCTTATATAATTTGACCCTTCCTCAGTACCCCTCTGTTCACGCTAAAATCTTTTTAAGAACTTTTAAAAAAGGTTTTGATTCAATTACAAGGCCCTGGTGTTTCAAAAATCGTTCTTAAAAAATTACACAAAAGGTCGAACATTAGCGTAGAGAGGGGGGTATTGGGGTACGAGCAGCCCGCGTCATATGCGGAATAATTTCTGTTCATTTTAAGCTTTAATGTCACTCTTTACTTTCAGTAGAAAAGACTTTTTTTTATTGTTTTCTGATCCTTTTTCAGATAATCCCAGAAAATCTTCCCCTCTGTGGATAATTTACCCACGAAAATTCCACTATATAAAGTTCCTCCCATGTAAAATTCTTTCGCCAGGAAATTAACCCTGGACAACTCCATACCTGCTGCAAATTCTTCCCCGAAAATTTTTTGCTGACAATTCTGGCTGAAAAATACTCCTTAGGACACTTTTATTTGAAGAAAGACTTGTTTTCATTTAGTTTTTGATCCTTCTTAAGGTAATTGGGAAATATCCCCGTGTGGAAAATACCCCTCCCTTTCCCTTGGAAATTTTCTCCCCCAGAAATTTCCAATGAATTTCTCCTGGTGGTAATAGTAGAGTAATACCTTCCATTTCTGGGGGTTTATGTTCCTTCCTATGCTATTATGGGGGTTTATGTTCCTTCCTATGATATTCTGAGGGTTTATGTTCCTTCCTATGCTATTCTGAGGGTTTATGTTCCTTCCTATGCTATTCTGGGGGTTTATGTTCCTTCCTATGCTATTCTGAGGGTTTATGTTCCTTCCTGTGCTATTCTAAGAATTTATGTTCCCTCCCATGCTATTCTAAGGGTTTACGTTCCTTCCTATGCTATTCTGAGGAGCTTATGTTCCTTTTTATGCTATTCCAGGAGTTTATGTTCCTTCCTATGCTATTCCAGAAGCTTATGTTTCTTCCTATGGTATTCTAGGAGTTTATGTTCCTTACTATGCTATTCCGGGAGCTTATGTTCCTTCTTATGCTATTCAAGAAGTTTAAGTTCCTTCCTATGCTATTCTAAGGGTTTATGTTCCTTCCTATGCTATTCTAAGCGTTTATGTTTCTTCCTATGCTATTGATAAGAATTTCATAAGAGTACTTGACGATGGAGAAAAAGGGTTAAAGTGATTAGCAATTACGAGCGGGGATTCCCCGCTGTTTTTTTTAAATCGAAAACTAGAGATTGTTAAATTGCTTATTTCGGAATTGTTTTGATTGATATTTTTGAAAAAAGGGATAAGGAATTCGCAAATTAGACACTATGAACGATATTAATTAATGTTTTGAATAATAGGAGTGTGATTGATTCTAATTAGTGATTGGATAATTTTTTAACATGAAATCTCTGAATAAAATATTTTTTGGGGAAGATGGGTTGATTGTGTACTGTATAATACACAAGTGATGTTTGGACAGTGTTGTCAATTTAAAATATTTTAACGTTATACTATACGAAATAAGGAATTTGCGAATTGGATTGTATGAAGGTGGAAAAAAAGAAAAAAAGGGTTAAACTAATTATCAGTTAAGGTAACCCCTCGGGGTTGTTAACTCCGGCAATTTGTTATAAATTTGAGACAACATCAATCTATGAAAATGGTTAATGATGATAGAATGACATTGTGAGTTGACCTAGCTTTACCTCTCCGATGTGTTCTGTATAATACACAAGTTGTGTTTGAACAGTGTTGTCAATTTAAAATAGGGTCCAACGTTATAATATACTAAAAAGTTGATACTAAGAGAGATGTAGATGGCAATAAAATAATTTTAATAAAGAAGTTCAGAACAAACCTTAGAAATCCTTGCAAGTCAAGTAGTAAGGTGTATGTGAGTACGATCCATCAAGGATCATAAGCCCCAATGACCCTAACCAGCAGAGACATCAACCCCCCCAAGGTCCCCAATCCTCACACTCGAAGGGTGCCCCCTCCCCTCCCACATTTGTGCCCCCTCCCCCCATTTTTTTTGATCTTTTTTGGTAATTGACATTTTTTCTAATAACAAGTATCATTCATTACGAATGTAACTTTCAAATGTGAAACTTAAGTCCATTTTTGGATCGAAAAATAAACTATTTCTGTAAAATCTTAGTTAATTGATTTTTTTATATTTTATTTTTTTGGCAATTGACATTTTTTCTGATAACAAGTATCATTCATTACGAATGTAGCTTTCAAATGTGCAACTTAAGTCCTTTTTTGGATCAAAAAATAAACTATTTCTATAAAATCTGAGCTAACGAGAGTTTTTGACTGTAAACTCGTTTTCTGTAAGAAAATTATGGAAAATACAATTCTCTGGCTCAAATGTGAAACTTAAGTCCATTTTTGGATCGAAAAATAAACCATTTCTATAAAATCTGAGTTAATAAGGGTTTTTGACCGTAAACTCTAGTTTTTGTAAGACAATTATGGAAAATACAATTCTCTGGTTCAAATGTGAAACTTAAGTTCATTTTTGGATCGAAAAATAAAACTATTTCCGTAAAATCTGAGCTAATAAGGGTTTTTGACAGTAAACTAGTTTTTTTTGTAAGAAAATTATGGCAAATACAATTCTCTGGTTCAAATGTGAAACTTAAATCCATTTTTCGTTAAGTCTCAGAGTGAATAAATTCGTTATCAACATCCTTTGTCAGATACATCAAATAAAATTGACAAAATATAAATTTCAGAATGAATAAATGCTTTAACAACATCCTTTATCGGATATGTCGGATAAAATTGACAAAATCTAAGTATCAGTGACAAAAATTTTTCATCAACATCCTTTGCCAGATACATCGAATAAAATTGACAAAATCTAAGTATCAGAGTGACTAAATTTTTTTAACAACATCCTTTGTCAGATAAATCAAATAAAATTGACAAAATCTAAATTTCAGAGTGAATAATTTTTTTATCAACATCCTGTCAGATACATCAAATAAAATTGACAAAATCTAAGTATCAGAGTGATTATTTTTTTTACAACATGCTTTGCCAGATACATCGAATAAAATTGATAAAATATAAGTGTCTGAGTGAATAAATTTTTCTATCAACATCCTTTGTCAGATACATCAAATAAAATTGACAAAATCTAAATTTCAGAACGAATAAATTCTTTAACAACATCCTTTATCACATATGTCGGATAAAATTGACAAAATCTAAGTATTAGTGACTAAATTATATATCAACATCCTTTTCTCGGATACATAGGATAAAATTGACAGAATCTAAGTGTCAGTGTGAATAATTTTTTTTATCAACATCCTTTGTCAGATACATCAAATAAAATTGACAAAATCTAAATTTCAGAATGAATAAATTATTCAACATCATTTATCAGATATGTCGGATAAAATTTACAAAATCTAAGTATCAGAGTGACTAAAATTTTTTATCAACATCCTTTTCTCGGATACATAGGATAAATCTGACAGAATCTAAGTGTCGGTGTTAATAATTTTTTTTTATCAACATCCTTTGTCAGATACATCAAATAAAATTGACAAAATCTAAATTTCAGAATGAATAAATATTTTTATCAACATCCTTTGTCAGATACATCAAATAAAATTGACAAAATCTAAGTATCAGAGTGAATATTTTTTTAACAACATCCTTTGCGAGATACATCGAATAAAATTGATAAAATATAAGTGTCAGAGTGAATAAATTTTTCTATCAACATGCTTTGTCAGATACATGGGATAAAATTGACAAAATCAAAACTTCAGAACGAATAAATGCTTTAACAACATCCTTCACCGGATATGTCGGATAAAATTGAGAAAATCTAATTATTAGTGAATAAAATCTATATCAACATCCTTTTCTCGTGTACATATTATATAATTTATAGAATCTAACTGTCAGAGCGAATAATTTTTTTTTATCTACATCCTTTGTCAGATACATCAAATAAAATTGACAAAATCTAAAGTTCAGAATGAATAAATGCTTCAACAACATCTTTTATCGGATATGTCGGATAAAATTGACAAAATCTAAGTATCAGAGTGACTAAAATTTTTTATCAACATCCTTTTCTCGGATACATAGGATTAATTTGACAGAATCTAAGTGTCGGTGTTAATAAATTTTTTTATCAACATTCTTTGTCAGATACATCAAATAAAATCGACAAAATCTAAATTTTAGAATGAATAAATTCATTATCAACATCCTTTGTCGCATATGTCGGATAAAGTTGACAAAACCTAAGTATCAGAGTGATTAAATTCTATATCAACATCCTTTTCTCGGATACATAGAATAAAACTGACAGAATCTAAGTGTAAGTATGAACAATTTTTTTTTATCAACAACCTTTGTCAGATGCATCAAATAAAATTGAGAAAATATAAATTTCAAAATGAATAAATTCATTATCAACATCCTTTATCGGATATGTCGGATAAAATTGATAAAATATAAGTGTCAGAATGAATAAATTTTTTTATCAACATACATTGTCAGATACATCAAATAAAATTTACAAAATCTAAATTTCAGAATGAATAAATGCTTTAACAACATCCTTTATCGGATATGTCAGATAAAATGACAAAATCTAAGTATCAGTGACTAACCTACTTTGTCAGATACATCAAATAAAATTGACAACAATCCTTTTGACAACAAGCTTTAACAACATCCTTTATCGGATATGACGGATAAAATTGACAAAATCTAAGTATAAGAGTGACTAAATTATATATCAACATTCTTTTCTCGGATACATAGGATAAAATTGACAGAATCTAAGTGTTAGTGTGAATAAATCTTTTTTATAAACATCCTTTGTCAGATACATCAACTAAAATTGACAAAATCTAAATTTCAGAATGAATAAATGCTTCAACAACATCTTTTATCGGATATGTCGGATAAAATTGACAAAATCTAAGTATCAGAGTGACTAAACATTTTTATCAACATCCTTTTCTCGGATACATAGGATAAATTTGACAGAATCTAAGTGTCTGTGTTACTAAATTTTTTTTATCAACATCCTTTGTCAGATACATCAACTAAAATTGACAAAATCCAAATTTCAGAATGAATAAATTCATTATCAACATCCTTTGTCGGATATGTCGGATAAAATTGACAAAACCTAAGTATCAGAGTGAATAAATTCTATATCAACATCCTTTTCTCGAATATATAGGATAAAATTGACAAAATCTAAGTGTCGGTGTGAATAAATTTTTTTTATCAACATCCTTTGTCAGATACATCAAATAAAATTGACAAAATCTAAATTTCATAATGAATAAATTCATTATCAACATCCTTTGTCTGATATGTCGGATACAATTGATAAAATATACTTATCAGAGTGAATAAATTTTTATATCAACATACATTGTCAGATACATCAAATAAAATTGACAAAATCTAAATTTCAGAATGAATAAATGCTTTAACAATATCCTTTATCGGATAAGCCGGATAAAATGACAAAATCCAAGTATCAGAGTGACTAACATCCTTTGTCAGATACATCAAATGAAATTGACATAATCTAAATATCAGAGTGAATATTTGTTTTAACAACATCCTTTGCGAGATGCATCGAATAAAATTGATAAAATATAAGTGTCAGAGTGAATTAATTTTTCTCTTATCATCTGATGTCAGAAAAATCAAATAAAATTGAAAAAATCTATATTTAAGAATGATTAAATGCTTTAAAATCCTCCTATACTGAACATATCAGATAAAATTGTCACAACATAAGTATAAGAGTGACTAAATTCTATATCAACATCCTTTTTCGGATACATAGGATAAAATTGATAGAATCTAAGTGTTACGGTGAATTATTTTTTTTATCAACATCCTTTGTCAGATACATCAAATAAAATTGACAAACTCTAAATTTCAGAACGAATAAATGATTTAACAACATCCTTTATCGGATATGTCGGATAAAATTGACAAAATCTAAGTATCAGAGTGACTAAATTTTATATCAACATCCTTTTCTCGGATACATAGGATAAAATTGACAGAATATAAATAATTGACTATTAAATTTTTTTATCAACATACATTGTCAGATACATCAAATAAAATTGACAAAATCTAAATTTCAGAATGATTAAATGCTTTAACAACATCCTTTATCGGATATTTCGGATAAAATGACAAAATCTAAATATCAAAGTGACTAAATTCTATATCAACATCCTTTTCTCGGATACATAGGATAAAATTGACAAATTCTAAGTGTTAGAGTGAATAAATTTGTTTTTTTATCAACATCCTTTGGCAGATACATCGGATAAAATAGACAAAATCTAAATTTCATAATGAATAAATTCATTATCAACATCCTTTGTCGATATGTCGTATAAAATTTACAAAATCTAATTATAAGAGTGAATATTTTTTATCAACATCCTTTGTCGGATATGTCGGATAAAATTGACAAAATATAAGTATCAGAGTGACTAAATTCTATATCAACATCCTTTGTCAGATACATCTAATAGAGTTGACATAATCTAAGTATAATTGTGAATAATTTTTATATCAACATCCTTTGGCAGATACATCGAATAAAATTGATAAAATATAAGTTTCAGAGTGAATAATTTTTTTTTTATCAACATCCTTTGTCAGATACATCAAATAAAATTGACAAAATCTAAATTTCAGAATGAATAAATTCATTATCAACATCCTTTGTCAGATACATCAAATATAATTGACAAAATATAAAGGTCAGAATGCATAAATTCATTATCAACATCCTTCGCCGGATATGTCGGATAAAATTGACAAAATCTAAGTATCAGAGTGACTAAATTCTATATCAACATCCTTTTCTCGGATACATAGGATAAAATTGACAGAATTTAAGCGTCAGTGTGAATAATTTTTTTTATCAACATCCTTTGTTAGATACATATAATAAAATTGACAAAATCTGAATTTCAGAATGAGTAAATCCATTATCAACATCCTCTGTCGGATATGTCGGATAAAATTGACAAAATGTAAGTGACAGAGTGAATAATTTTTTTTTATCAACATCCCTTTGTCAGATACATCAAATAAAATAGACAAAATCTAAATTTCAGAATGAAGAAATACTTTAACAACATCCTTTATCGGATATGTCGGATAAAATTGACAAAATCTAAGTATCAGTGACTAAATTCTATATCAACATCCATTTCTCGAATACATAGGATAAAATTGACAAATTCTAAGTGTTAGAGTGAATAATTTTTTTTAACATCCATTGGCAGATATATCGGATAAAATTGACAAAATCTAAATTTCAGAATGAATAAAATCTTTATTAACATCCTTTGTCAGATAATTCGGATAAAATTGACAAAATATAAGTATCAGAGTGAATAATTTTTTTTAACAACATCCTTTGCCAGATACATCGAATAAAATTGAACAAATCTAAGTGTCAGAGTGAATAAATTTTTTTTTATCCACATCCTTTGTCAGACGCATCGAATAGAAATTGACAAAATCTAAATATCAGAATGAATAAGCGCTTTAACAACATCCTCTATCAGATTTGTCGGATAAAATTGACAAAATCTAGCTATCAGAGTGGTAAAATTCTACATCAAAATCCTTTTCTCAGATACATAGATTAAAATTTAGAGTGAAATCTAAAGTGTTAGAGAGAATATTTTTTTTTATAAACATCCTTTGCCAGTTACATCGGATAAAATTGACAAAATCCAAGTGTCAGAGTGAATAAATTCATTATCAACATCCTTTGTCGGATATGTAGGATAAAATAGAAAAAATCTAAGTATCAGAGTGAATAAATGCTTTATCAACATCCTTTAAATGCATTATCAACGTCATTTGTCGGCTATATCGGATAAAATTGACAAGAAAGACATGGAGTGTACACCAAGACGGCACATACATAGTGAGAGAGACATGCAAAGTCGACACAGCTTTATTTCATTTTTTATTGTTAATTTAGACGAGGTTACGTGCGCGCACGTAACCTCGTCCTTTGTCAGATACATCAAATAAAATTGACAAAATCTAAATTTCAGAATGAATAAATGCTTCAACAACATCTTTTATCGGATATGTCGGATAAAATTGACAAAATCTAAGTATCAGAGTGACTAAAACTTTTTATCAACATCCTTTTCTCGGAAAAAAAATTTTTATTAACACCGACACTTAGATTCTGTCAAATTTATCCTATGTATCCGAGAAAAGGATGTTGATAAAAATTTTTAGTCACTCTGATACTTAGATTTTGTCAATTTTATCTGACATATCCGATAAAAGATGTTGTTGAAGCATTTATTCATTCTGAAATTTAGATTTTGTCAATTTTATTTGATGTATCTGACAAAGGATGTTGATAAAAAAATTTTTTCACACTAACACTTAGATTCTGTCAATTATATCCTATGTATCCGAGAAAAGGATGTTGATATATAATTTAAACACTCTTATACTTAGATTTTGTCAATTTTATCCGACATATCCGATAAAGGATGTTGTTAAAGCATTTATTCGTTCTGAAATTTAGATTTTGTCAATTTTATTTGATGTATCTGACAAAGGATGTTGATAGAAAAATTTATTCACTCTGACACTTATATTTTATCAATTTTATTCGATGTATCTCGCAAGGGATGTTGTTAAAAAAAATATTCACTCTGATGCTAAGATTTTGTCAATTTTATTTGATGTATCTGACAAAGGATGTTGATACAAATATTTATTCATTCTGAAATTTAGATTTTATCAATTTTATTTGATGTATCTGACAAAGGATGTTGATAAAAAAAATTTATTGACACCGACACTTAGAATCTGTCAAATTTATCCTATGCATTCGAGAAAAGGATGTTGATAAAAAAATTTAGTCACTCTGATACTTAGATTTTGTCAATTTTATCCGACATATCCGATAAAGGATGTTGTTAAAGCATTTATTCATTCTGAAATTTAGATTTTGTCAATTTTATTTGATGTATCTGACAAAGGATGTTGATAAAAAAAATTATTCACACTGACACTTAGATTATGTAAATTTTATCCTATGTATCAGAGAAAAGGATGTTGATATATAATTTCGTCACTCTAACACTTAGATTTTGTCAATTTTATCCAACATATCCGATAAAAGATGTTGTTAAAGCATTTATTCATTCTGAAATTTAGATTTTTTCATTTTTATTTGATGTATTTGACAAGGGATTTTGATAAAAAAATTTATTCACTCTGACACTTATATTTTATCAATTTTATTCGATGTATCTCGTAAAGGATGACGTTAAAAAAAATATTCACTCTGATACTTAGATTTTGTCAATTTTATTTGATGTATCTGACAAAGGATGTTGATAAAAAAATTTAGTCAATCTGATACTTAGATTTGGTCAATTTTATTCGATGTATCTGGCAAAGGATGTTGATAAAAAATTTAGTCACTCTGATACTTAGATTTTGTCAATTTTATCCGACATATCCGATAAAGGATGTTGTTAAAGCATTTATTCATTCTAAAATTTAGATGTTGTCAATTTTATTTGATTTATCTGACAAAGGATGTTGATAACGAATTTGCTCACTCTGAGACTTAACGAAAAATGGATTTAAGTTTCATATTTGAACCAGAGAATTGTATTTTCCATAATTTTCTTACAAAAAAAAACTAGAGTTTACTGTCAAAAACCCTTATTAGCTCAGATTTTACGGAAAAAGTTCTATTTTTCGATCCATAAATGGACTTAAGTTTCAAATTTGAACCAGAGAATTGTATTTTCCATAATTTTCTGACAAAAAACTAGAGTTTACGGTCAAAAACCCTTATTAACTCAGGTTTTAAAGAAATAGTTTATTTTTCGATCCAAAAATGGACTTAAATTTCACATTTGAACAAGAGAATTGTATTTTCCATAATTTTCTTACAAAAAACTAGAGTTTACAGTCAAAAACTCTTATTAACTCAGATTTTACAGAAATAGTTTATTTTTCGATCCAAAAATGGACTCAAGTTTCACATTTGAAAGCTACATTCGTAATGAATGATATTTGTTATCAGAAAAATGTCAATTGCCAAAAAAAAATCAATTAACTCAGATTTTACAGAAATAGTTTATTTTTCGAACCAAAAATAGACTTAAGTTTCACATTTGAATGCTACTTTCGTAAAAAATGATACTTGTTATCAGAAAAAATGTCAATTGCCAAAAAAAAATGGGGGGAGGGGGACCAAAAAATGGAAGGGAGGGGGCACCCTTCGTGTTTGGGGTTAGGGTACCTTTGGGGGGTTGATGTCTCTGCTGGTTAGGGTCATTGGTGCTTTTGATCCTTGATGGTTCGTACTCACATACACCTTACTACTTGATTTGCAAGGATTTCTAACGTTCGTTCTGAATTTCATGATTAAAATTATTTTCTTGCCATCTACATCTCTCTTAGTATCAACTTTTTAGTATACTATAACGTTGGGCCCTATTTTAAACTGACAACACTGTTCAAACACAACTTGTGTATTATACAGAACACATCGGAGTGGTAAAGCTAGGTCAACTCACAATAATCATTAACCATTTTCATAGATTGATGTTGTCTCAAATTTATAACAAATTGCCTGAGTTAACAACCCTGAGGGGTTACATTAACTGATAATCAGTTTAACCCTTTTTTTTCTTTTTTTTCCACCTTCATACGATCCAATTCGCAAATCCCTTATTTCGTATAGTGCAACGTTAAACTATTTTAAATAGACAACACTGTCCAAACATCACTTGTGTATTATACAGTAAACAATCAACCCATCTCCCCAAAAAAATGTTTTATTCAGAGATTTCATGTTAAAAAATTATCCAATCACTAATTAGAATCAATCACACTCCTATTATTCAAAACATTAATTAATATCATTCATAGTGTTCAATTTGCGAATTCCTTATCCCTTTTTGCAAAAATGTCAATCAAAATAATTCCTAAATACGCAATTTGACAATCTCTAGTTTTCGATTTAAAAAAAAAGAGCGGGGAATCCCCGCTCGTAATTGCTAATCACTTTAACCCTTATTCTCCATCGTCAAGTATTCTTATGAAATTCTTATCAATATCATAGGAAGGAACATAAACTCTTAGAATAGCATAGGAAGGAACATAAACCCTTAGAATAGCATAGGAAGGAACATAAGCTCCTGGAATAGCAAAGGAAGGAACATAAGCTCCTGGAATTGCATAGGAAGGAACATAGGCTCCTGGAATAGCATAGGAAGGAACATAAGCTCCTGGAATAGCATAGAAAAGAACAAAAACCCTCAGAATAGCATAGGAAGGAACATAAACCCTCAGAATAGCATAGGAAGGAACGTAAACCCTTAGAATAGCATGGGAGGGAACATAAACCCTTAGAATAGTACAGGAAGGAAAATAAACCCTCAGAATAGCATAGGAAGGAACATAAACCCCCAGAATAGCATAGGAAGCAACATAAGCCCCCAGAATAGCATAGGAAGGAACATTAACCCTCAGAATATCATAGGAAGGAACATAAACCCCCAGAATAGCATAGGAAGGAACATAAACCCCCAGAAATGGAATGTACTACTCTACTGGTAATTTCCCCATGGCAAATCTCGCCAATAAAGATTCCCAGAGAATTACAACTCAGCTGAAAACTTCCCCCTGACAATTCCCTCAAAGTGTCTCCACATGTACAATGGGATCAACAACGAGAAAGTAAGACAAATAACACAAATTTTGAATACGAATTCTGGCAAATTTTCCCCATGTGAAATCTCCCCTGAGAAGGTCACCCCCAGAACATTTCATCCCAATGGGAAATTCGCCCCGTAGAAAATCTGTCCCCAGAAGATCTCTTTTCCCCCTTAGAAAAGGTCTCTATGCTTCCCTATAACAAATACTATATTTAAACAATGGGCAAATTTCATAACTTGCGGCCCTTCCTCTGGTAGTTCTGAGGAGTCATGTCATCTCCAAACACATATCTATTGTACCCTTTCAACTATACTGAACAAAGGGCTATTTAAAAATTAGATATTTTAGATAGCCGACACTCGTGGGACAGGGCTAGTTGTCCTTCAAATTTTTGGTCACTTAAAAAGGATCTTTTAATTTTCGTTTGAACAAGCCCTCTTGCGATATTCTAGTATCATTGGTTCGATACGATCACCCCTGGAAAAAGTAACAACGACAAATAAACACGAATCCGTGATGCTTCTTCTGGCAAACACTACAAAATTTCCAACTTTTATAGATAGGAGCTTGAAACCTCTACAGTGGGGTTCTCTAATACACAGAATCTGATGACGTGATTTTCATTAAGATTCTTTGACTTTTATGGGGTAATTTTCACCTTTTTTGAAAATTTGGCAAATTGTTTCAGGCCCGTAAGTAGTAAGGCAATAGGGAATCCGACCAGTGCTTGCGCAATTTTTCTTATCTCTATCATGTACAAGAATATACACTACAGTTTCACGTGCACATTGTAAAAAGTGATCAAACCTTTTATACCTATAAAGTGAACAAACATGTTTTGGAACTATGGTGGTGATTGTATAAGACAAGCAGACTGGTTATTGCTATATATTTCAGGGATACATGGAATTACACAAGAATATACACTACAGTTTCACGTGCACATTGCAAAAAGCGATCATACCTTTTATACCTATAAAGTGAACAAACACGTTTTGAAAGTATGGTTGAGAATGTATAACGCAAGCAGACTGGTTTTCAGGCACTTTCATCATAACATGTTTTTTTTCTTTTTTGGGGGCAATTGACATTTTTTTCTGATAACAAGTACCATTCATTGCGATCGTAGCTTTCAAATGTAAAACTTAAGTCCAGTTTTGGATCCAAAAATAAACAATTTCTGTAAAATCTGAGCTAATAAGGGTTTTTGACCGTAAACTCTTAGTTTTTGTAACAAAATTATGGAAAATACAATTCTCTGGTTCAAATGTGAAACTTAAGTCCAGTTTTGGATCGAAAAATAAACTATTTCCGTAAAATCTGAGCTAATAAGAATTTTTGACCGTAAACTCTAGTTTTTTGTAAGAAAAATATTGAAAATAAATTTCTATGAGTCAAATGCTAGATTTAGGTTCATTTTTGTATCGAAAAATAAAACTTTAGCTGTGTAATCTGAGATATTAAGGGTTTTTGACCTTGTAATATAGTTTTTTGTAAGAGAACTACGGAAAACACACCGTGTTGTTCAATTGGACTAACGAAGTTCAATTGATGAATCGAAAAATAAAACTTTTCTCTAAAATCTGAGCTAATAAGGGTCTTTGACCGTAAACTCTAGTTTTTTTTTGTAAGAAAATTATGGAAAATACAATTCTCTGGTTCAAATGTGAAACTTAAGTCCAATTTTTGGATCGAAAAATAAAACTATTACCGTAAAATCTGAGCTAATAAGGGTTTTTGACCGTAAACTCTAGTTTTTTGAAAGAAAATTATGGAAAATACAATTCTCTGGTTCAAATGTGAAACTGAAGTCCAGTTTCGGATCGAAAATAAAACTATTTCTGTAAGATCTGAGCTAATAAGGGTTTTTGACCGTAAACTCTAGTTTTTTGTAAGAAAATTATGGAAAATACAATTCGTTGGCTCATATGTGAAACTTAAGTCCAGTTTTGGATCGAAAAATAAACTATTTCTGTAAAATCTGAGCTAATAAGTGTTTTTTGACCGTAAACTCTAGTTGTTTTTTTTAAGAAAATTATGGAAAATACTATTCACTGGTTCAAATGTGAAACTTAAGTCCATTTTTGGATTGAAAAATAAAACTATTTCCGTGAAATCTGAGCTAATAAGGGTTTTTGAACGTAAACTCTTGATTTTTTTTAAAGAAAATTATGGAAAATACAATTCTCTGGTTCAAATGTGAAACAATTCCAGTTTTGGATCGAAAAATAAACTGTTTCTGTAAAATCTGAGCTAATAAGGGTTTTTGAGCGTAAACTCTAGTTTTTAGTAAGAAAATTATTGAAAATACAATTCTTTGGTTCAAATGTGAAACTTAAGTCCAACTTTTGGATCTAAAAATGAAACTATTTCCGTAAAATCTGAGCTAATAAGGGTTTTTGACCGCAAACTTTAGTTTTTTGTAAGAAAATTAAGGAAAATACAATTCTCTGGTCAAATGTCAAACTTAAGTCAAGTTTTGGATCGAAAAATAAAACTATTTCCGTAAAATCTTAGCTACTAAGGGTTTTTGACCGTGAATTCTAGTTTTTTTGTAAGAAAATTATGGAAAATACAATTCTCTGGCTCAAATGTCAAACTTAAGTCAAGTTTTGGATCGAAAAATAAAACTATTTCTGTAAAATCTGAGCTACTAAGGGTTTTTGACCGTAAACTCTAGTTTTTTTTGTAAGAAAATTATGGAAAATACAATTCTCTGGTTCAAATGTGAAACTTAAGTCCATTTTTGGATCGAAAAATAAAACTATTTCCGTAAAATCGGAGCCAATTGGGGTTTTTGACCGTAAACTAGTTTTTTGTAAGAAAATTATGGAAAATACAATCCGTTGGCTCATAGATGAAAATTAAGTCCAGTTTTGGATCGAAAAATAAACTATTTCAGTAAAATCTGAGCTAATAAGGGTTTATGACCATAAACTCTAGTTTTTCGTAAGAAAATTATGGAAAATACAATTCTCTGGTTCAAATGTAAAACTTAAGTTCACTTTTGGATCGAAAAATAAAACTATTTCCTCAAAATCTGAGCTAATAAGGGTTTTTGACCGTACTCATTTTTTGTACGAAAATTATGGAAAAAAAATTCGTTGGCTCATAGGTGAAACTTAAGTAAAGTTTGGGATCGAAAAATACACTATTTCTGTAAAATCTGAGCTAATAAGGGTTTTTGACCGTAAACTCTAGTTTTTAGTGAGAAAATTACGGAAAATACAATTTTCTGGTTAAAATGTGAAACTTATGTCCATTTTTGGATCGAAAAATAAAACTATTTCCGTAAAATCTGAGCTAATACGGGTTTTTGACCGTAAACTCTAGTATTTTGTAAGAAAACTATGGAAAATACAATTCGTTGGCTCATAGGTAAAACTGAAATCCAGTTTTGGATCGAAAAATAAACTATTCCAGTAAAATCTGAGCTAATAAGGGTTTTTGACCGTAAACTCTAGTTTTTTGTAAGAAAATTATGGAAAATCAAATTCTCTGATTCAAATATGAAACTTAAGTTCATTTTTGGATTGAAAAAAAAAACTATTTCTGTAAAATCTGAGCTAATAAGGGTTTTTGACCGTACACACTATTTTTTTTTAAAGAAAAGTATGCAAAATATAATTCTCTGGTTCAAATGTGAAACTTAAGTCCAGTTTTGGATCGAAAAATAAACTATTTCTGTAAAATCTGAGCTAATAAGGGTTATTGAGCGTAAATTCTAGTTTTTAGTAAGAAAATTATGGAAAATACAATTCGCTGGTTCAAATGTGAAACTTAAGTCCAATTTTTGGATCGAAAAATAAAACTATTTTCGTAAAATCTGAGCTAATAAGAGATTTTGACCGTAAACTCTAGTTTTTGTAAGAAAATTATGGAAAATACAATTCTCTGGTCAAATGTGAAACTTAAGTCCAGTTTTGGATCGAAAAATAAAACTATTTCCGTAAAATCTGAGCTAATAAGGGTTTTTGACCGTAAACTATAGTTTTTTTTGCAAGAAAATTATGGAAAATACAATTCTCTGGTTCAAATGTGAAACTTAAGTCCATTTTGGATCGAAAAATAAAACTATTTCCGTAAAATCTGAGCTAATAAGGGTTTTTGATCGTAAACTCTAGTTTTCTGTAAGAAAATTGTGGAAAATACAATTTTCTGGTCCAAATGTGAAACTTAAGTCCAGTTTTGGATCGAAAAATAAACTATTTCTGTAAAATCTGAGCTAATAAGGGTTTTTAATCGTAAATTAGTTTTTTTTTAAGAAAATTTTGTAAAATACAATTCTCTGGTTCAAATGTGAAACTTAAGTCAAGTTTTGGATCGAAAAGTGAAACTTTTCCGTAAAATCTGAGCTAATAAGGGTTTTTGACCGTAAACTCTAGTTTTTTTTAAAGAAAATTATGGAAAATACAATTTTCTGGTTCAAATGTAAAACTTAAGTCCAGTTTTGGATCGAAAAATAAAACTATTTCCGTAAAATCTGAGCCAATTGGGGTTTTTGACCGTAAACTAAGGTTTTTTGTAAGAAAATTATGGAAAATACAATTCGTTGGCTCATAGGTGAAAATAAAGTCCTGTTTTGGATCGAAAAATAAACTATTTCAGTAAAATCTGAGTTAATAAGGGTTTTTGACCGTAAACTCTAGTTTTTTGTAAGAAAATTATGGAAAATACAATTCTCTGGTTCAAATGTAAAACTTAAGTTCACTTTTGGATCGAAAAATAAAACTATTTCTGTAAAATTTGAGCTAATAGGGGTTTTTGACCGTACTCGTTTTATGTAAGAAAATTATGTAAAAAAAATTCGTTGGCTCATAGGTGAAACTTAGGTAAAGTTTGGGATCGAAAAATACACTATTTCTGTAAAATCTGAGCTAATAAGGGTTTTTGACCGCAAACTCTAGTTTTTTGTAAGAAAATTATGGAGAATACAATTATCTGGTTAAAAAGTGAAACTTAAGTCCAATTTGGATCGAAAAATAAAGCTATTTCCGTAAAATCTGAGCTAATAAGGGTTTTTGACCGTAAACTCTAGTTTTTTGTTAGAAAACTATTGAAAATACAATTCGTTGGCTCATAGGTGAAACTGAAGTCCAGTTTTGGATCGAAAAATAAACTATTCCAGTAAAATCTGAGCTAATAAGGGTTTTTGACCGTAAACTCTAGTTTTTTGTAAGAAAATTATGGAAAATCCAATTCTCTGATTCAAATATGAAACTTATGTTCATTTTTGGATCGAAAAATAAAACTATTTCCGTAAAATCTGAGCTAATAAGGGTTTTTTTACCGTAAACACTAGTTTTATTGTAAGAAAATTATGGAAAATACAATTCCCTGGTTCAAATGTGAAACTTAAGTCCAGTTTTGGATCGAAAAATAAACTATTTCTGTAAAATCTGAGCTAATAAGGGTTTTTAATCGTAAACTCTAGTTTTCTGTAAGAAAATTGTGGAAAACACAATTTTCTGGTTCAAATGTGAAACTTAAGTCCAGTTTTGTATCGAAAAATAAACTATTTCTGTAAAATCTGAGCTAATAAGGGTTTTTAATCGTAAACTAGTTTTTTTTAAATAAAATTTTGTAAAATACAATTCTCTGGTTCAAATGTGAAACTTAAGTCAAGTTTTGGATCGAAAAATGAAACATTTCCGTAAAATCTGAGCTAATAAGGTTTTTTGACCGTAAATTCTAGTTTTTTTTTAAGAAAATTATGGAAAATACAATTTTATTGTTCAAATGTAAAACTTAAGTCCAGTTTTGGATCGAAAAATAAAACTATTTCCGTAAAATCTGAGCCAATTGGGGTTTTTGACCGTAAACTAAGGTTTTTTGTAAGAAAATTATGGAAAATACAATTCGTTGGCTCATAGGTGAAAATAAAGTCCTGTTTTGGATCGAAAAATAAACTATTTCAGTAAAATCTGAGTTAATAAGGGTTTTTGACCGTAAACTCTAGTTTTTTGTAAGAAAATTATCGAAAATACAATTCTCTGGTTCAAATGTGAAACTTAAGTCCATTTTTGGATCGAAAAATAAAACTATTTCCGTAAAATCTGAGCTAATAAGGGTTTTTGACCGTACTCGTTTTATGTAAGAAAATTATGGAAAAAAAATTCGTTGGCTCATAGGTGAAACTTAGGTAAAGTTTGGGATCGAAAAATAAACTATTCCAGTAAAATCTGAGCTAATAAGGGTTTTTGACCGTAAACTCTAGTTTTTTGTAAGAAAATTTTGGAAAATACAATTCTCTGGTTCAAATGTGAAACTTAAGTCCATTTTTGGATCGAAAAATAAAACTATTTCCGTAAAATCTGAGCTAATAAGGGTTTTTGACCGTAAACTCTAGTTTTTTGTAAGAAAACTATTGAAAATACAATTCGTTGGCTCATAGGTGAAACTGAAGTCCAGTTTTGGATAAAAAAATAAACTATTCCAGTAAAATCTGAGCTAATAAGGGTTTTTGACCGTAAACTCTAGTTTTTTGTAAGAAAATTATGGAAAATCCAATTCTCTGATTCAAATATGAAACTTATGTTCATTTTTGGATCGAAAAATAAAACTATTTCCGTAAAATCTAAGCTAATAAGGGTTTTTTTACCGTAAACTCTAGTTTTATTGTAAGAAAATTATGGAAAATACAATTCTCTGGTTCAAATGTGAAACTTAAGTCCAGTTTTGGATCGAAAAATAAACTATTTCTGTAAAATCTGAGCTAATAAGGGTTTTTGAGCGTAAACTCTAGTTTTTATTAAGAAAATTATGGAAAATACAATTCTCTGGTTCAAATGTTAAACTTAAGTCCAATTTTTGGATCGAAAAATAAAACTATTTTCGTAAAATCTGAGCTAATAAGGGTTTTTGACCGTAAACTCTAGTTTTATGTAAGAAAAATATTGAAAATATAATTCGTTGGCTCATAGGTGAAACTTGAGTCCAGTTTTGGATTGAGAATAAACTATTTCTGTAAAATCTGAGCTAATAAGGGTTTTTAATCGTAAACTCTAGTTTTCTGTAAGAAAATTGTGGAAAATCCAATTCTCTGGTTCAAATGTGAAACTTAAGTCAAGTTTTGGATCGAAAAATGAAACATTTCCGTAAAATCTGAGCTAATAAGGGTTTTTGACCGTAAATTCTAGTTTTTTTTTAAGAAAATTATGGAAAATACAATTTTATGGTTCAAATGTGAAACTTAAGTCCAGTTTTGGATCGAAAAATAAAAATATTTCCGTAAAATCTGAGCCAATTGGGGTTTTTGACCGTAAACTAAGGTTTTTTGTAAGAAAATTATGGAAAATACAATTCGTTGGCTCATAGGTGAAAATAAAGTCCTGTTTTGGATCGAAAAATAAACTATTTCAGTAAAATCTGAGTTAATAAGGGTTTTTGACCGTAAACTCTAGTTTTTTGTAAGAAAATTATGGAAAATACAATTCTCTGGTTCAAATGTAAAACTTAAGTTCACTTTTGGATCGAAAAATAAAACTATTTCTGTAAAATTTGAGCTAATAAGGGTTTTTGACCGTACTCGTTTTATGTAAGAAAATTATGTAAAAAAAATTCGTTGGCTCATAGGTGAAACTTAGGTAAAGTTTGGGATCGAAAAATAAACTATTCCAGTAAAATCTGAGCTAATAAGGGTTTTTGACCGTAAACTCTAGTTTTTTGTAAGAAAATTGTGGAAAATACAATTCTCTGGTTAAAATGTGAAACTTAAGTCCATTTTTGGATCGAAAAATAAAACTATTTCCGTAAAATCTGAGCTAATACGGGTTTTTGACCGTAAACTCTAGTTTTTTGTAAGAAAAATATTGAAAATACAATTCGTTGGCTCATAGGTGAAACTGAAGTCCAGTTTTGGATAGAAAAATAAACTATTCCAGTAAAATCTGAGCTAATAAGGGTTTTTGACCGTAAACTCTAGTTTTTTGTAAGAAAATTATGGAAAATCCAATTCTCTGATTCAAATATGAAACTTATGTTCATTTTTGGATCGAAAAATAAAACTATTTCCGTAAAATCTAAGCTAATAAGGGTTTTTTTACCGTAAACTATAGTTTTTTTGTAAGAAAATTATGGAAAATACAATTCTCTGGTTCAAATGTGAAACTTAAGTCCAGTTTTGGATCGAAAAATAAAATTTTTCCATAAAATCTGAGCTAATAAAGGTTTTTGACCGTAAACTCGAGTTTTTGTAACAAAATTATGTAAAATACAATTCTCTGGTTCAAATGTGAAACTTAAGTCCAATTTTTGGATCGACAAATAGAACTATTTTCGTAAAATCTGAGCTAATAAGGGTTTTTGACCGTAAACTCTAGTTTTATGTAAGAAAAATATTGAAAATATAATTCGTTGGCTCATAGGTGAAACTTAAGTCCAGTTTTGGATTGAGAATAAACTATTTCTGTAAAATCTGAGCTAATAAGGGTTTTTAATCGTAAACTCTAGTTTTCTGTAAGAAAATTGTGGAAAATCCAATTTTCTGGTTCAAATGTGAAACTTAAGTCAAGTTTTGGATCGAAAAGTGAAACTTTTCCGTAAAATCTGAGCTAATAAGGGTTTTTGACCGTAAACTCTAGTTTTTTTTAAAGAAAATTATGGAAAATACAATTTTCTGGTTCAAATGTAAAACTTAAGTCCAGTTTTGGATCGAAAAATAAAACTATTTCCGTAAAATCTGAGCCAATTGGGGTTTTTGTCCGTAAACTAAGGTTTTTTTTAAGAAAATTATGGAAAATACAATTCGTTGGCTCATAGGTGAAAATAAAGTCCTGTTTTGGATCGAAAAATAAACTATTTCAGTAAAATCTGAGCTAATAAGGGTTTTTGACCGTAAACTCTAGTTTTTTGTAAGAAAATTATGGAAAATACAATTCTCTGGTTCAAATGTAAAACTTAAGTTCACTTTTGGATCGAAAAATAAAACTATTTCTGTAAAATTTGAGCTAATAAGGGTTTTTGACCGTACTCGTTTTATGTAAGAAAATTATGGGAAAAAAATTCGTTGGCTCATAGGTGAAACTTAGGTAAAGTTTGGGATCGAAAAATACACTATTTCTGTAAAATCTGAGCTAATAAGGGTTTTTGACCGCAAACTCTAGTTTTTTGTAAGAAAATTATGGAGAATACAATTCTCTGGTTAAAAAGTGAAACTTAAGTCCATTTTTGGATCGAAAAATAAAGCTATTTCCGTAAAATCTGAGCTAATAAGGGTTTTTGACCGTAAACTCTAGTTTTTTGTTAGAAAACTATTGAAAATACAATTCGTTGGCTCATAGGTGAAACTGAAGTCCAGTTTTGGATCGAAAAATAAACTATTCCAGTAAAATCTGAGCTAATAAGGGTTTTTGACCGTAAACTCTAGTTTTTTGTAAGAAAATTATGGAAAATCCAATTCTCTGATTCAAATATGAAACTTATGTTCATTTTTGGATCAAAAAATAAAACTATTTCCGTAAAATCTGAGCTAATAAGGGTTTTTTTTACCGTAAACACTAGTTTTATTGTAAGAAAATTATGGAAAATACAATTCCCTGGTTCAAATGTGAAACTTAAGTCCAGTTTTGGATCGAAAAATAAACTATTTCTGTAAAATCTGAGCTAATAAGGGTTTTTAATCTTAAACTCTAGTTTTATGTAAGAAAATTGTGGAAAACACAATTTTCTGGTTCAAATGTGAAACTTAAGTCCAGTTTTGTATCGAAAAATAAACTATTTCTGTAAAATCTGAGCTAATAAGGGTTTTTAATCGTAAACTAGTTTTTTTTAAATAAAATTTTGTAAAATACAATTCTCTGGTTCAAATGTGAAACTTAAGTCAAGTTTTGGATCGAAAAATTAAACATTTCCGTAAAATCTGAGCTAATAAGGGTTTTTGACCGTAAATTCTAGTTTTTTTTTAAGAAAATTATGGAAAATACAATTTTCTGGTTCAAATGTGAAACTTAAGTCCAGTTTTGGATCGAAAAATAAAACTATTTCCGTAAAATCTGAGCCAATTGGGGTTTTTGACCGTAAACTAAGGTTTTTTGTAAGAAAATTATGGAAAATACAATTCGTTGGCTCATAGGTGAAAATAAAGTCCTGTTTTGGATCGAAAAATAAACTATTTCAGTAAAATCTGAGTTAATAAGGGTTTTTGACCGTAAACTCTAGTTTTTTGTAAGAAAATTATGGAAAATACAATTCTCTGGTTCAAATGTAAAACTTAAGTTCACTTTTGGATCGAAAAATAAAACTATTTCAGTAAAATATGAGCTAATAAGGGTTTTTGACCGTACTCGTTTTATGTAAGAAAATTATGGAAAAAAAATTCGTTGGCTCATAGGAGAAACTTAGGTAAAGTTTGGGATCGAAAAATAAACTATTCCTGTAAAATCTGAGTAAATAAGGGTTTTTGATCGTAAACTCTAGTTTTTTGTAAGTAAATTGTGGAAAATACAATTCTCTCGATCAAAAGTGAAACTTGAGTCCATTTTCGGATCGAAAAATAAAACTATTTCTGTAAAATCTGAGTTAATAAGGGTTTTTGACTGTGAACTCTAGTTTTTTGTAAGAAAACTATTGAAAATACAATTCGTTGGCTCATAGGTGAAACTGAAGTCCAGTTTTGGATAAAAAAATAAACTATTCCAGTAAAATCTGAGCTAATAAGGGTTTTTGACCGTAAACTCTAGTTTTTTGTAAGAAAATTATGGAAAATCCAATTCTCTGATTCAAATATGAAACTTATGTTCATTTTTGGATCGAAAAATAAAACTATTTCCGTAAAATCTAAGCTAATAAGGGTTTTTTGACCGTAAACAATAGTTTTTTTGTAAGAAAATTATGGAAAATACAATTCTCTGGTTGAAATGTGAAACTTAAGTCCAGTTTTGGATCGAAAAATAAACTTTTTATATAAAATCTGAGCTAATAAGGGTTTTTGACCGTAAACTCTAGTTTTTAGTAACAAAATTATGGAAAATACAATTCTCTGGTTCAAATGTGAAACTTAAGTCCAATTTTTGGATCGACAAATAAAACTATTTTCGTAAAATCTGAGCTAATAAGGTTTTTTGACCGTAAACTCTAGTTTTATGTAAGAAAAATATTGAAAATATAATTCGTTGGCTCATAGGTGAAACTTAAGTCCAGTTTTGGATTGAGAATAAACTATTTCTGTAAAATCTGAGCTAATAAGGGTTTTTAATCGTAAACTCTAGTTTTCTGTAAGAAAATTGTGGAAAATCCAATTTTCTGGTTCAAATGTGAAACTTAAGTCCAGTTTTGGATCGAAAAATAAACTATTTCTGTAAAATCTGAGCTAATAAGGGTTTTTAATCGTAAACTCTAGTTATTTTTTAAGAATATTTTGGAAAATACAATTCTCTGGTTCAAATGTGAAACTTAAGTCAAGTTTTGGATCGAAAAATGAAACTTTTCCGTAAAATCTGAGCTAATAAGGGTTTTTGACCGTAAACTCTAGTTTTTTTGTAAGAAAATTATGGAAAATACAATTTTCTGGGTCAAATGTGAAACTTAAGTCCAGTTTTGGACCGAAAAATAAAACTATTTCCGTAAAATCTGAGCCAATTGGGGTTTTTGACCGTAAACTAAGGTTTTTTGTAAGAAAATTATGGAAAATACAATTCGTTGGCTCATAAGTGAAAATTAAGTCCTGTTTTGGATCGAAAAATAAACTATTTCAGTAAAATCTGAGCTAATAAGGGTTTTTGACCGTCAACTCTAGTTTTTTGTAAGAAAATTATGGAAAATACAATGCTCTGGTTCAAATGTAAAACTTAAGTTCACTTTTGGATTGAAAAATAAAACTATTTCCGTAAAATCTGAGCTAATAAGGGTTTTTGACCGTACTCATTTTTTGTAAGAAAATTATGGAAAAAAAATTTGTTGGCTCATAGGTGAAACATAAGTAAAGTTTGGGATCGAAATATACACTATTTCTGTAAAATCTGAGCTAATAAGGGTTTTTGACCGTAAACTCTAGTTTTTTGTAAGAAAATTATGGAAAATACAATTCTCTGGTTCAAATGTGAAACTTAAGTCGATTTTTGGATCGAAAAATAAAACTATAACCGTAAAATCTGAGCTAATAAGGGTTTTTGACCGTAAACTCTAGTTTTTGGTAAGAAAACTATGGAAAATACAATTCGTTGGCTAATAGGTGAAACTTAAGTCCAGTTTTGGATCGAAAAATAAACTATTTCAGTAAAACCTGGGCTAATAAGCGTTTTTGACCATAAACTCTAGTTTTTTGTAAGAAAATTATAGAGAATACAATTCTCTGATTCAAATATGAAACTTAAGTTCATTTTTGGATCGAAAAATAAAACTATTTCCGTAAAATCTGAGCTAATACGGTTTTTTTACCGTAAACTGGTTGTACTGTAAGAAAATTATGGAAAATACAATTCGTCGGCTCATAGCTGAAACTTAAGTCCAGTTTTGGATCGAAAAATAAACTATTTCTGTAAAATCTGAGCTAATAAGGGTTTTTGACCGTAAACTAGTTTTTTTTGCAAGAAAATTATAGAAAATACAATTCTCTGATTCAAATGTGAAACTTAAGTTCATTTTTGGATCGAAAAATAAAACTATTTCTGTAAAATCTGAGCTAATAAGGGTTTATTGACCATTAACTCTAGTTTTATTGTAAGAAAATTATGGAAAATAAAATTCATTGGCTCATAGGTGAAAGTCAAGTCCAGTTTTGGATCGAAAAATAAACTATTTCTGTAAAATCTGAGCTAATAAGGGTTTTTGACCGTAAACTATTTTTTTGTAAGAAAATTATGGAGAATACAATTCTCTGGTTCAAATCTGAAACTTAAGTCCATCTTTGGATCGAAAAATAAAACTATTTCCGTAAAATCTGAGCTAATAAGGGTTTTTGACCATAAACTCTAGTTTTTTGTAAGAAAATTATTGAAAATACAATTCTCTGGTTCAAATGTGAAACTCAAGTCCAGTTTTGGATACTCATAATGATGAGGACTGATGGTTCTAATTCAATATTTTTTTCATAAAAACAAACTATTTTTTTAAGCTTCAAAATTATTCAACTGTATTTTTTTTTTTTTACCTATCTTAAAATGACAAAATATGCTTACGGCTCTAACAATTGTACTCTATGATTGCTCAAAGAAATGATGTGGCTTTCCCACTGGTATTCTATGTCCGGTTATCAACACTACCTAGTGTATTACATGTATTAAATCAGTATTTTTTACGCAGTGGAACGATAAACACACAAGTCATATCTTTAAAAAAAAGTGAAGATGAAGCAATTTAAAAAAGTGTGTTCACATGACAATGTTATTGTAGCATTGAATGCCGACAAGGAGAAGTATTTAAACTATGAAACAAGTACAAGTGGTAGCACTATTGGAAATGTATGCATGCATTGTCAAGACAGTAAAGCATTAAATTTCTTTGAAGTACCGAAAAAATCCAACTCTTATGTTGGTGGATATGCAAGATTGAAATCTCCAGAGATGATTGCACTCAAAGAGAATGCCAATATAAAAATAATCGTTGATGATAGAGGATAACTCCTTGCTACTGTTGCAGGTAATACATTACCTACTGATACATCCAATCGTCAGCTTTCGGGTATTAGAATTCAACGGAAGGTCAAAAAAGAAAGCCCTACTCTTCTACTAATATTGTAAACCATATCTTGTCTACGTGCCGAAACTGTTACCTGTGTAAAAATAATGTGATAATAGACAGTGAAATTGCCAGAACGATAAAAAGGGCACTGGTAGAAAATATCACCATGGAATATAAAGATGAATCGATGAAAAACAAAGCACCAGCAAACGTTACTGCCATTGATCAAACAGTCAATGAACCAAATAATACCAAAGACGAAAAGCATATTGAGCATGTTGATGACATCAGTAAAAATTGTGTATGACTCAAAATGGAATAATGATTATTCTACTGATTACGAACTAAGAGAAGACGATAGCTACAATATCAAGAGAGAACATGGTGAACTATTTTATGGAACAGATTCAAAATGTCCAAAGTTAATCAGTGATATTAATAATGTATCATAATATATTTTTGTATTAATATTCTACATAGCATTATTTAATTAAAAATATATTATGCATTACATTGTTAATGTGTTCATTATTTTTAGAGTAAGCTAGCATATCAAACGTTTAGAATGTCTATTAAAAAATCAGAGATGTAAGAAAAGGAATATGCATACATTTATTGTCAGACACATGGGATAACATAGACAAAATCTAGGTATCAGAATGAACAAATTCTTCATCAACATCCGTTGTTGGTTATGTCATTATGTCACTATGAAAAAATTGTAAGTAAGTAAGTAAGTAACAAACTCTTTCTTGAATTCACCTCTTGGATACACAATACAGAAATTTAATTCAGGAAATTATGAAAAACAAATTGAACAAATTCTTTATCAACATTCATTATCTATTGAAGTCGCTTCCTAGACAGACAATACAGCAATTTCACAAAATCTAAGCATAAGAGTGATTAAATTCTATATCAACATCCATTTTTCGGATACATAGGAAAAAGCTGACATAATCTAAGTGCTAGAGTGATTAAATTTTTTTATCAACATCTTTTGTCAGATACATCGGATAAAATTGACAGAATCTAAGGGTCAGAGTGAATAAATTTTTTTTATCAACATCCATTGTCAGATACATCAAATAAAATTGACAAAATCTAAATTTCAGAATGAATAAATGCTTTAACAACATCCTTTTTCGGATATGTCGGATAAAATTGTCAAAATCTAAGTATCAGAGTGACTAAATTCTATATCAACATCCTTTTCTCGGATACATAGGATAAAATATCGGATAAAATTGACAAAATCTAAGTATCAGATTGATTAAATTCTATATCAACATCCCTTTCTCAGGTACATGGTATAAAATTGACAAAATCCAAGTTTCAGAGTGAATAATTTATTTTTTATCAACATTTTTTATCAGTTACAAAAATTATAATTAACAAAATCTAAATATCAGAGTGAATAAATGCTTTTTCAGCTTCCTTTGTCGGATGACGAATAAAATTGACAAGATATAAATTTCACAATGAATAAATGCTTTAACAACATCTTTTGTCAGACATGTTGGATAAAATTAACAGAATTTAAGTATCAGAATTATTAAATTCTTTATCAACACCCCTTTCTCGGATACAAGGGATAAAATTAACAAAATCTAAGTATAAGAGTGAATAAATTCATTATCAACATCCTTTGTCGGATATGTCAGATAAAACTGACAGAATCTAAGTATCAGAGTGATTAAATTCCATATCAACAGCCCTTTCTCGGATACATGGGATAACATTGACAAAATCTAAGTATCAGAGTGAATAAATGCTTTATCAACATCCTTGAAATGCATTATCAACATCATTTGTCAGATATATCGAATAAAATTAACAAAATCTAACTATCAGATTGATTAAATTCTATATCAACATCCCTTTCTCGAATACTTGGGATAAACTTGACAAAATCTAAGTATCAGAGTTATTAAATTTTACATCAAAATCCCTTTCTCAGATCCATGGGATAAAATTGACACAATCTAAGTATCAGAGTGAATAAATGCTTTATCAATATCCCTTAAATGCATTATCAACATCAAATGTCAGATACATCGGATAAAATTTACAAAATCTAAGTACCAGAAAGAATAAATTCGTTTTCAAAGTTTTTATCGGATACATCAGATAACAGTCATAAAATCTAAGTTCTATTCATTTTACTTCATGCGTCCTTACGTTGAATTTAGGTTAGACCAGTTATAGATGGCACTAAACCCGCTCAGACACACAGTCATAGTGAGAGAGATATTCAAAAAGTTGAGTTAATTTAAGTTCACTTAGAGTGTCAAGACATGCATTGGAATAAGCAAACACCCGCCCAGACACACAGGCAAAAAGAGTATGAGAGATAAAAACACATACAAATACGTAGATTTAGACACAAAAAATCGAGAAAGACATGGAGTGTACACCGCAACGGCGCATACATAGTGAGAAAGACATGCAAAGTCGACATAGCTTTATTCCGTTTTTTAAGGTTAATTTAGACTAGGTTACGTGCGCCGTACGTCTAACCTAAATTCAACGTAAGGAATCATGAAGTAAAATGAATAGAACTTAGATTTTATGACTGTTATCTGATGTATCCGATAAAAACTTTGAAAACGAATTTATTCTTTCTGGTACTTAGATTTTGTCAATTTTATCCGATGTATCTGACATTTGATGTTGATAATGCATTTAAGGGATATTGATAAAGCATTTATTCACTCTGATAGATTGTGATTGGATTGTGTCATTTATTTAGATTGTGTCAATTTTATCCCATGGATCTGAGAAACGGATTTTGATATAGAATTTAATAATTCTGATACTTAGATTTTGTCAAGTTTATCCCAAGTATTCGAGAAAGGGGTGTTGATATAGAATTTAATCAACCTGATAGTTAGATTTTGTCAATTTTATCCGATATAGCCGACAAATGATGTTGATAATGAATTTCAAGGATGTTGATAAAGCATTTATTCACTCTGATACTTAGATTTTGAAAATTTTATCCCACGTATCCGATAAAGGGATGTTGATATGGAATTTAATCACTCTGATAATTAGATTCTGTCAGTTTTATCCGACATATCCGACAAAGGATGTTGATAATGAATTTATTCACTCTGATACTTAGATTTTGTCAATTTTATCCCATGTATCCGAGAAAGGGATGTTGATATAGAATTTAATAATTCTGATACTTAGATTCTGTCAATTTTATCCAACATATCCGACAAAGAATGTTTTTAAAGCATTTATTCATTCTGATATTTAAATTTTGTCAATTTTATTCATCATATCCGACAAAGGATGCTGAAAAAGCATTTATTAACTCTGATATTTAGATTTTGTTAATTATAATTGTGGTAACTGATAAAAAAGGTTGATAAAAAATAAATTATTCACTCTGATACTTGGATTTTGTCAATTTTATCTCATGTACCCGAGAAAGGGATGTTGATATAGAATTTAATCAATCTGATACTTAGATTTTGTCAATTTTATCCCATGTACCCGAGAAAGGGGTGCTGATATAGAATTTAATCAATCTGATACTTAGATTTTGTCAATTTTATCCGATATTTTATCCTTTTTTATCCGAGAAAAGGATGTTGATATAGAATTTAGTCACTCTGATGCTTAGATTTTGTCAATTTTATCTGACATATCCGATAAAGGATGTTGTTAAAGCATTTATTCATCTGAAATTTATATTTTATCAATTTTATTCGATGTATCTGGCAAAGGATGTTGATAAAAAAAATTTATTCACTCTGACACTTAGGTGCTGTCAATTTTATCCGATGTATCTGACAAAAGATGTTGATAAAAAAAAATTATTCACTCTAGCACTTAGATTATGACAGCTTTTTCCTATGTATCCGAGAAATGGATGTTGATATAGAATTTAATCACTCTTATACTTAGGTTTTGCGAATTGCTGTATTGTCTGTCTAGGAAGCGACTTCAATCGATAACGAATGTTAATAAAGAATTTGTTCAATTTTTTTTTCATAATTTCCTGAATTAAATTTCTGTATAGTGTATCCAAGAGGTGAATTCAAGAAAGAGTTTGTTACTTACTTACTTATGATTTTTTCATAATGACAATGACATAACCAACAACGGATGTTGATAAAGAATTTATTCATTCTGATATCTAGATTTTGTCAATGTTATCACATGTGTCTGACAATAGATGTATGCAAATTCCTTTTCTTACATCTCCGATGTTTTAATAGACATTCTTAACGTTTGATATGCTAGCTTACTCTAAAAATAATGAACACATTACAAAGTAATGCATAATATATTTTTAATAAAACAATGCTATGTTGAGTATTAATACAAAAATATATTATGATATATTATTAGTATCAATGATCAACTTTTGGACCTTTTGAATTTTTTCCATAAAACAGTTCACCAGGTTCTCTCTTGATTTTGTAGCTATTGTCTTCTCTTATTTTGTAATCAGTAGAATAATCATTATTCCATTTTGAGTCATACACAACTTTTACTGGCGTGTCACCGACATGTTCAATATGCATTTCATCTTTAGCATTATTTGGTTCATTGACTGTTTGATCAATGGCAGTAACGTTTGCTGGTGCTTTGTTTTTCATCGATTCATCTTTATATTCTATAGTGATATTTTCTACCAATGCCCTTTTTATTTTTCTGGAAATTTCACTGTCTATTATCACATAATTTTTACACAGGTAACAGTTTCGGCACGTAGACAAGATATGGTTTACGATATTAGTAGAAGATTAGTGTTGGAACCCCTGGTTCCAGTTTCGTCAGATAAATGTCCCTCCCAGATTCATTTCTTTCGGCCCCTTAATCATTTTCCTTCCTTAAGTAATAAATATTAATTTTCCCATAATTTTTTTCACGCCATTTTGGGTCCTCTTAACTGCGTACGTGTTTAACAGACCACGAGGGAGAAATTGCGCAGTTAGGGAGATTGGCCAGTACATTAGTAAGTTCAAGGATTGGCTGGAAAGATTCTTTACCACCCCTAGTAACCCCCACCACGTGCTGCGGCTAGCGGGCTGAGAGGAAAAGTCCATTTTTTAGTTAGTTCTTTTTATAACGCGTGACTGTGAATATAGTAAGAATTTTTCTATGTACCTATTTTACTTTTCAGATTAGGTCGAAACTAAAGGGTTAATTAGAAAATCGTATCGGTAAACTTTGGCTTTAAATTTGGCCATAGACCATCCGATCACGTTAGTATAAAGGAACCGTTGGAGTAACCGCGGAAATCCCACTAATTAGGGGCCAAAGAGGGATCGCCCCCCTCGAGTAAGTGGCATAGCAACTCTTTGTGCCATTTTTGCCTTTAAAAGTGGTGACCCCGCACAATAAACTCCAATAAGAGGTGCCAGCGGTACTCACAAGTCCAATAAGTGGCGGCAGCGAGTTAAGGTCCTATCAGTAAATCTGATAATAAAGGAATTCCACGCTTTCGAAGAGACGAAAAAATTGGCCTAGAAATTAGCCTATAGTGGGTACATATATAAAAATCGTAAAGAGAAAATTTTTATCTGAGCTGTGCCTAGTCGGATATTAATAGGTAATAAAATTTAATAATCAATAAATCACGCGAATAATTAACTTGTGAGACAAGGGGGGCTGATCAACCCGCAGATAATCGACAAATTAAAAGGAGATAATTTTTCACGAAAGAATAAAAAGAAACATTGATAAAAGGATTTTCATTTGAATGAAAGACGTTAAATAAACCTTAAAATAATGGCGGACAAACGAAGAATGCAGACAAGATCTACCGTGGTAAAACAAAACTCGGATTCAGACACACAATTGTATACGACTCCCGCTGGAAATACCCTAAGAAAAACACCATCAGATAGAACCATATATCACTCAACAGGCGAAATAGACATTTCCGGGACATGTGAAGAGGATATCTTCAAACCAAAATCAGTAATAGAGATCCCCGGTACGAACCAGAGAAGAAGAGAAAAATCTAAAACAAGTGCAGAAGGAATTGCTCGCAGACAGAGAAATCCGAACAAAAGAAACAGTGGTGATAATACACGAGGAAAAATTATTACAAGAAAGAACGGATATAACAAAACAAACTCACCCTTCAAAGAAGGTACAGAAAGTAGGGGAGTTGCGGGGAGAAGAAAACATTATACGAGTAGACTCAGAAAATGAGTTAAGAGAATATAATAACAGTGAGATTCAAAGTAGGCCAAGTAGCAGAAGTAGTGGAAGTTCAATTTCCAGCAGAAGCTCAAAAAAAAGCACTAAAATAGATATGACACAACGACTTTTAAATTACATAGAGAATGAAAGATTAGCCAGAGTACGAAAAGAGGAAGAAGATAGAGAACAAAGAGAAAAAGATAGAATAGTTAGAGAAAAAAAGGAAGAGGCTGATAGGATAGACAGAGAAAAAAAGGAGAAGTCAGATAAGGATAAGACGAACGACAGACGGTAACTGATTCCAATAATAAACTATCAAGAGTCTCAGAATTTGTCTACAATAGAAATAATATTAGCAATAAACTTTGAACTTGTTAAAAAAAAATAAGATTCAAGTTTATACATACACATTTTTGAAAAAACGGCAGAACTAAAAGGATTACCGAGGGAAAATTGGGTGACAAGAATACAACCAATCCTTAACTACAAATCACAACTTGCATATAAAGCATTACCAATGGAATACTCAAGAGATTTTGAAAGACTAAAACAAGCTATTTTTGAAAAATTTCAACTCTCCCCCGAGCACTTTCAAAGATGGTTTAGAAGCGAAAGAAAACGAAACAACGAAACATATAAAGAATTCGGGTACAAATTGAAAGATATGTGTTTAAAATTGCTAGAGTTAGAAAATTATAGAATTATGAAGACCCAGAAGAGATAAAAGAAAAATTAACGGAAGTGGTAAATAAAACAGTAATTGAAAAATTTTTAGAAAATACCCACAGAGGATTGAGAATATATTTGACAGGAAGGAAACTCAACCAAAGAGTAGAATTGGTAGAAATGTTGACTAAATTGGCCGGTATAAGAGAAGAAGGTAAGGAAACAGATATATTTAAACGTAGAGAGTATAAACAAAATAGGTCCTCTAAAAAAGCACGTGGGGCAAGAACTTGGTATGGCGGCGGTACCCTGGGGTACTATGCAAGAAACTTCCCCCGTAAACATGACCATAAACCACATAAAACGACAGCCTGGGCCATGACCCATAATAAGGAAAAAAATTACGCATTTGCAGAGTCGCATAAAATATACGGAAAGTTGAACGGGGCAATTGATGAAATTGAATGAAAATGGCAATTGATTCTTGCAGTGACCAAACTTATGTGCGAACTGACCTAATTAATAGAACAGATATAGACCATAAAAATAAGATTACAGCATTATGTTATTATGGGAAAAGCACCCATGCACGTCTGCTTGGGTTAGGATAGAAATTGCAAAGAAGGACGGTACGGTCCAGAGAAAAACAATAAAAGTAGGCTTAGTACCTACACTAGCAATGGATGTTTTAGTAGGAGGAGACTTTGGAGATATCGGAAATCTCCTATCTTTAGAAGCGCCTTCTTTAACAGAGGACAAATTATAAAATTACACTACGACGCAAAAATATGCTACTTCGTTGACAAGGCGGGATGGTGAAAGGGCCCATAAAACAAATGGGAAGGCTGTGCCACCCTATCGGAAAAACGAAATACATGATACTTGTGTTCAAAATGCTGATAATCTACAAAAAGGGAATGAGGAAATACTAAGACCACATTATATTGAAAATAAGACACGCGAAATTGATTTTTCTCAAAAACTTGCCAATAATAGAAAACTTGAGAACAGCTTTAATGAATATGAGACGCTAACAAGTACAGGCCAAAATGACACGCTGAGTGTACCAGAGAGAAATGAGACAAAATTTATTGTACGCACTTTTCCTCGGAAAGTTTGAGAGATTTTAGTAGAATATGAAAAACCAAATGTCAGAGTTCAATTCCCATTTGATGATAAAATATTTGTTTCTGCGGTAAGAATAAAAAAGACTAAAAGAGAGAAGAAAGATATTAAGCGGAACTAAAATAAAGAAAGACAGTCGAAGATGGACACTAGAGTCCAATTCAGATTTCATGACGATTTATTTGATGCTACTACAAAACAAAAGAAAACTAAGAGAGAGAAAAGAGATATTAACCGGAGCTACAATGAAATTATTCAGTCAAAGATAGTGGACACTGGAGTCCAAATTAGATATAACGGTGATTTATTATTTTGAGCGAATGACAGAATTGAGAAAAGTAGAAACGAAAAGAGGAGTTTAAAAAAGAGACAAAATTTGGAGATTCAGCCTACAGTGGCGAAAAATAAAAAATTCAGCTGTGCCTAGCTAAAATAAATAATACGGAGAAAAATAAAATGTTGGATGGGCCGTGCCTTGAAAATATGGATAATAAGGGGAAAAAAAAGGTCGAAGATACATGGGGAATAAAAGAAGATGGTTACAAAAGAGAGATGAATGACCTACAACGGGTTAGAGGAAAGTTGGGAGATATTGAATGTCGAGACGGATTGGAAAAATTTGGAAACGAATCTGAAATTAGTATTATCAGTTCAAAAGATATTTCGATCCTTTATGAGGGGGAGGAATCTCTTGGGGAAGATCCCCTGCGGGAAGTCGCAAAAGATAGCCATTTTCCTCAATGAACAACTGGCGGACAAGTTGTGATCCCTTTACCGAGATTTTGCCTTTCTGATCTGGAGTCCTTGGGGGATTCTCTCTCCCAGTCACTTCATACTTCACCCAAACCGTTGTCCAGCAACCCTATTTGTAGCTGTTATTATTCATGGGAACCGACAAGTATTTTCGGCAAATTGTATTCAGTGGGAGATGTATCCAAATTTCATTTTCAATTAGCATCAACGTATAGTCTTCAGTTAATTATCCCAGGGTTGGAAACCAGAAAAAAGCGATTCATGGTTCGCTCAGATTTTTACTTCATTTTCCTGAACCCTTAACGTTTTCACAGGCCTGTGTATTTTCGGCCTTAGATTATTTGAAATTATGCCAAGGGGCAATTTACTTTTTTTTATCGAGATTTGGGGTTGTTTCTATAGAGGGAAATTCAGTAGCTAGTGCAGCCAAATTTTTCATGATTGCTGGTATAATCGAAATCGCCATAAAATGATTCTCTGCTCCTCTCAAATGAAAAATCGTGAGAGCGAGAAAATGTGTTGCTACTTATTTGTGCTGTGCAAAATTAATTCCAACGAATCTTGGGGACTTGGATTTTCAAAACCAAATGCACATGTTAGACGATCTAGACCATGGTGGTCCTACAATGGAGACGTGTCGAGGACGACGGATCCAGAGCCAAGCAGAGGAAGCACAGGCATTGGTAGAAGAGAAGATACAAGTCTAATGATTTTGAGTTTAGTGTTATGTATTTTATGTCTGAGTTTCCAGCCAATCCAACGGGGATGTGGGCCGTTTATCTTAGAAGGGAGGTGTTGGACCCCTGGTCCCAGTTTTGTCAGATAAATGTCCCTCCCAGATTCATTTCTTTCGGCCCCTTAAATATTGTCCTTCCTTAAGTAATAAATATTAATTTTCCTATTATTTTTTTGACGCCATTTTGGGTCCTCTTAACTGTGTACGTGCTTAATAGACCACGAGGGAAAAATTGCGCAGTTAGGGAGATTGGCCAGTACATTAGTAAATTCAAGGATTGGCTGGAAAGATTCTTTACCACCCCTAGTAACCCCCACCGCGCGCTGCGGCTAGCGGGCTGAGAGAAAAAGTCAATTTTTTAGTTAGTTCATTTTATACGCGTGACTGTGAATATAGTAAGAATTTTTCTATGTACCTATTTTACTTTTCAGCTTAGGTCGAAACTAAAGGGTTAATTAGAAGCTTATCGGTAAACTTTGGCTTTAAATGTGTCCATAGACCATCCGATCACGTTAGTATAAAGGAACCGTTGGAGTAACCACGAAAATCCCACTAATTTGGGGCCAAAGAGGGATCGTTCCCCTCCAGTAAGTGGCATAGCAACTCTTTGCACCATTTTTGCCTTTAAAATTGGTGACCCCACACAATAAACATCCAATAAGTAGGCCTTTCTTTATTTGACCTTCCGTTGAATGATAATACCCGAAAGCTGACGATTGGATGTATCAGTAGGTAATGTGTTACCTGCAACAGTAGCAAGGAGTTGTCCTCTATCATCAGCGATTATTTTTATGTTGGCATTCTCTGAGTGCAATCATCTCTGGAGATCTCAATCTCGCATATCCACCAACATAAGAGTTGAATTTTTTCGGTACTCCAAAGAAATTTAATTCCTTACTGTCATGACAATGCATGCATACATTTACAATAGTACTACCACTTGTACTTGTTTCATAGTTCCAATACTTCTCCTTGTCGGCATTCAATGCTACAATAACATTTTCATGTGAACACACTTTATTAAAATGCTCCATCTTCACTTTTTTTAAAGATATGACTTATGTGTTTATCGTTCCACTGCGTAAAAAATACTGATTTAATACATGCAATAGACTAGGTAGTGTCAATAACTGGACATACAATACCAGTGGGAAAGCCACTCGTGTCTCTGAGCAATCATAGAGTACAATTGTTAGATCCGTAAGCATATTTTGTCATTTTAAGATACGTACAAAAAAAATAAATAAATAAAAAAATAAATAAAGTTGAATAATTTCGAAGTTTAAAAAAAGTCATTTGTTTTAATGAAAAAAATGTTGAATTAGATCCATCAGTTCTCATCATTATGAGTATCCAAAACTGGACTTGAGTTTCAGATTTGAACCAGAGAATTGTATTTTCAATAATTTTCTTACAAAAAACTAGAGTTTACCGTCAAAAAACCCTTATTAGCTCAGATTTTAGTGAAATAGTTTTATTTTTCGATCCAAAACTGAACTTAAGTTTCACATTTGAACCAGAGAATTGTATTTTCCATAGTTTTCTTACAAAAAACTAGAGTTTACGGTCAAAAACACTTATTAGCTCAGATTTTACAGAAATAGTTTATTTTTCGATACAAAACTGGACTTAAGTTTCACCTATGAGCCAACGAATTGTATTTTCCATAATTTTCTAACAAAGAAACGAGTTCACGGTCAAAAACCTTAATAGCTCAGATTTTACGGAAATAGTTTTATTCTTCGATCCAAAAATGGACTTAAGTTTCACATTTGAACCAGAGAATGGTACTTTCCATAATTTTCTTACAAAAAAAAACTAGAGCTTACGGTAAAAACCCTTATTAGCTCAGATTTTACAGAAATAGTTCATTTTTCGATCCAAAACTGGACTTAAGTTTCACATTTGAACCAGAGAATTGTATTTTCCACAATTTTCTTACAAAAAACTAGTGTTTACTGTCAAAAACCCTTATTAGCTCAGATTTTAGGGAAATAGTTTTAATTTTCGATCCAAAAATGGACTTAAGTTTCACATTTGAACCAGAGAATTGTATTTTCCATAATTTTCTTACAAAAAACTAGAGTTTACGGTCAAAAACCCTTATTAGCTCAGATTTTACACAAATAGTTTATTTTTTGATCCAAAACTGAACTTAAGTTTCACCTATGAGCCAACGAATTGTATTTTTCATAATTCATCTTGCAGAAAACTAGAGTTTACGGTCAAAAACCTTTATTAGCTCAGATTTTACGGAAAGTTTTATTGTTCGATCCAAAACTGGACTTAAGTTTCACATTTGAACCAGAAAATTGTATTTTCCATAACTTTCTTACAAAAAACTAGAGTTTACGGTCAAAAACCCTTATTAGCTCAGATTTTACAGAAATGGTTTATTTTTCGATCCAAAACTGGACTTAAGTTTCACCTATGAGCCAACAAATTGTATTTTCCATAGTTTGTTTACAAAAAACTAGAGTTTAAGGTCAAAAACCCTTATTAGCTCAGATTTTACGGAAATAGTTTTATTTTTCGATCCAAAAATGAACCTAAGTTTCAAATTTTAACCAGAGAATTGTATTTTCCATAATTTTCATACAAAAAAAAACTAGAGTTTACGATCAAAAAACCTTAATAGCTCAGATTTTACAGAAATAATTTATTTTTCGATTAAAAACTGGACTTAAGTTTCACATTTGAACCAGAGAATTGTATTTCCCATAATTTTCTTACAAAAAACTAGAGTTTACGGTCAAAAACCCTTATTAGCTCAGATTTTACGGAAATAGTTTTATTTTTTGATCCAAAAATTGGACTTAAGTTTCACATTTGAACCAGAGATTTGTATTTTCCATAATTTTCTTACAAAAAAAAACTAGAGTTTACGGTCAAAAACCTTATTAGCTCAGATTTTACAGAAATAGTTTATTTTTTCAATCCAAAACTGGACTTAAGTTTCACCTATGAGCCAACGAATTGTATTTTCCATAATTTTCTTACATAAAACTACAGTTTACAGTCAAAAACCCCTATTAGCTCAGATTTTACGGAAAAAGTTTTATTTTTCGATCAAAAACTGGACTTAAGTTTCACATTTGAACCAGAGAATTGTATTTTCCATAATTTTCTTACAAAAACTAGAGTTTACGGTCAAAAACCCTTATTAGCTCAGATTTTAGGGAAATAGTTCTATTTGTCGATCCAAAAATTGGACTTAAGTTTCACATTTGAACCAGAGAATTGTATTTTCCATAATTTTCTTACAAAAACTAGAGTTTACGGTCAAAAACCCTTATTAGCTCAGATTTTACAGAAATAGTTTAATTTTCGATCCAAAAAGGGACTTAAGTTACTTATTTGAACCAGAGAATTGTATTTCAGACAATTTTCTACAAAATAACATAGTTTACGGTCAAAAAGCGTTTACTAGCACAAATTTAACGGGGATAGTTTTATTTTACAATCCAAAAATGGAGTTAAATTTCACATTTTTACCGGAGAATTGTATTTTCAATAGTTGTCTTACAAAAAAAACTAGAGTTTACGGTCAAAAACCCTTATTAGCTCAGATTTTACGGAAATAGTTTTATTTTTCGATCCAAAAATTGGACTTAAGTTTCACATTTGAACCAAAGAATCATATTTTCCATAATTTTCTTACAAAAAACTAGAGTTTACGGTCAAAAACCCTTATTAGCTCAGATTTTACGGAAATAGTTTTATTTTTGAATCCAAAAATGGACTTAAGCTTCACATTTGAGCCAGAGAATTGTATTTTCCATGATTTTCTTACAAAAAAAACTAGAGTTTATGGTCAAAAACCCTTATTAGCTCAGATTTTACAGAAATAGCTTATTTTTCGATCCAAAACTGGACTTAAGTTTCACATATGAGCCAACGAATTGTATTTTCCATAATTTTCTTACAAAAGACTAGAGTTTACGGTAAAAACCCTTATTAGCTCAGATTTTACGATAATAGCTATATTTTTTAATCCATGAATGAACTTTAGTTTCTCATTTGAAGCAGAAAATTATATTTTCCATAGTTGTCTTACAAAAAACTAGTCTTTAAGATAGTAAACATTTATTAGCTTATATTTTACAGCAATAGTTTTATTTTCCTATTAAAAAAATGGACCTACGTGTCACGTTTGAACCAAGAATTTGTATCTTCCATAATTTTCTTACATAAAACTAGTTTACGGTCAAAAACCCTTATTAGCTCAGATTTTACAGAAATAGTTTATTTTTCGATCCAAAACTGGACTTGTTTCACATTTGAAAGCTACGATCGCAATGCATGGTATTTGTTATCAGAAAAAAATGTCAATTACCAAAAAAAAAAGAAAAAAAAACATGTTCTGATGAAAGTGCCTGAAAACCAGTCTGCTTGCGTTATACATTCTCAACCATACTCTCAAAACGTGTTTGTTCACTTTATAGGTATAAAAGGTATGATCGCTTTTTACAATGTGCACGTCAAACTATAGTGTATATTCTTGTGCAATTCCATGTATCCCTGAAATATATAGCAATAACCAGTCTGCTTGTCTTATACAATCACAAACATAGTTCCAAATATGTTTGTTCACTTTATCGGTATAAAAGGTTTGATCGCTTTTTGAAACTGTGAAACTTTTTGAAACTGTGTACACGTGAAACTGTAGTGTATATTCTTGTACATGCTAGAGATAAGACAAATTACGCAAGCATTGGTCGGATTCCCTATTGCCTTACTACTCCCGTAGCCTTTGATGGGTAACACTAAACTTAATGAATATCATATATTTGGAATCAGCTCAATCAGCTAATTCTTTTGGTACATCTATTGCTATCAAAATTGATTCCAGATCATCAAGAATTCAATTTGTTTTAATTTGTTTTCTGATTTTCAGTTAGTAATACTTGATAAATAGATAGATGTTTTTGCTTGACTATTGCAAGCCGGAAGCGATTGTTAACTAAAAAAGGTGCCTCCTTGCATATTATCTTGACTGTAGCGCAAAAGCAAGGAGAAATAAAATCGTTTATAGATGATAATATACAAACTTTTAAAGAATATCAAGAGTATTTGCAGATAGTCGTCTGCGGGAAAGAGCAAGCAACTCCCAGAAATACAGTATGAAACGTAACAAAATAGTAGAAAGTAAGTAGTTAAGTAAATTTAGTGCTAGATAAGCATTTTCAGCACTAATTTGGTGAAAAGTGACATGTTTATTACAAAAATATGAATCCAACAGGAAAGTATTCTATTGTATGTCATAAATTTGTAAAATATGTCCCTTTTATGTCCCAAATTTCTAAAATATGTCCCTTTTTTGCCCTATTATGTCATTGTGTCCCGGCACACAGGAATATGTCCTTTGGACATAAAATATGTCCAGTTGGCAACCCTGCTGATGAGCCAAGAGTAATGCAAGAGAGAGGTGATACCAAGCTCTCAGCTGCCATTTTTGGGAGGCATCTAACAGTAAGGAACGACGTTAAAACTTAAATAGAACAGAAATTATCCCGCACATGAAAGGGGCTGTCCCCTCCTCAACGCCACGCTCTTTAAGCTAAAGTTTTTTACAGTTTAAAAAATAGAGTTGTGAGAAAGTCAAACTTTAGCGTAGAGCGAGGCGTTGAGGAGGGGACAGCCCCTTTCATACACGGGATACTTTCTGTTCGTTTTAAATTTTAACGTCGTTCCTTACTTTCAGTTAAAAAAAATTGTTTATTTTATTTAATTTTTGAACTTTTTGAATTAACGCAGGTTTTGCAGGTTCTTTAATAATGATTGGAAAGCCGGCGCCCCTTCATTGCAATGTCCCTTCCCCCATGAAAACTTCATTCATGGAAAGATCCTCCCAAATAGCCCCCGACCCACCCCCCACCTACCATAAGAAATCCCCCCTGAAAACGTCTGTATACTTCCCAATAACCAATACTATATGTTAACATGGGGTAAAGTTCATAACTTTCAGCCCTCCCCCCGGGGACTTCGGGGGATTAAGTGATCCTAAAAGACATATTTAACATATATTCGATTATGCTGAACAAAATGGCTATCTCAAAATTTTGATCGGGTGACTTTGGGGAAAAATGAGCGTGGGAGGGGGCCTAGTTGCCCTCCATTTTGTGGTCACTTAAAAAGGGTACTAGAATTTTTAATTTACGTTCCAATGAGCCCTCCCACGATATTCTAGGACCACTGGGTTGATACGATCACCCCTGGGAAAAAAAAAAAAAAAAAATAAACACGCATCCGTGATCTTTCTTCTGGCAAAAAATGCAAAATTCCACATTTTTGTAGATAGGTGCTTGAAACCTCTACAATATGGTTCTATTATACGCTGAAAGTGATGGTGTGATTTTCATTAAGGTTCTATAGCTTTTAGGGGGTCTTTCCCCCTTTTTTTCTAAAATCGGCCAAATTGTCTCAGGTAACTTTTGATAAGTAAGACTAAACTTGATGAAACTTATATATTTGAAATCAGCATTAAAATCTGATTCGTTTAATGTGTCTATTGATATCGAAATTTTGTTTTTTAGAGTTTCGATTACCATTGAGCCGGGTCGCTCCTTACTTACAGTTCGTTACCACGAACTGTTTGATAAGCGGCCATGGAATTCCTGTGTTGTTTTAAAATACTTATTTGTGAATAGGCAGTGCAGCAGTAAAGTGCACCTTGCACTTTGGCACTTTGCACATCAGTCTAGTTTTGTTTAAAAAAAAGGTTGCTCAGTGTTTTTTCCTGGCCTGATTCTGGGCGGGCTGCTCTCCATAATTCTCTGTCATAGTTTCCATAATTTTTTGACAAAGTTATTATATTTTTATCATATTCAGCAAGACATTGGAATTATAATAATTTTTTTCCTATCTGCCATCTATCTGGCGTCTTTGAAAAGGGGGTTTCATCAATAAACGTGTCGTATCACACATGTAGAATTAAAGTAACAATGCATTTGGCCCAGTATTTTGTTATTGGCATCAGTTAATATATTATGACATTTTTCGGTACGTATTTAGAACCGATAAACACGCGAGAAGTGAAGTGTCGTTAACGCTAATGAAATAAAACAAAATAGGATAAAAATATAACAGTTTATGAACAAATTTGGGCTATATATTTTCACATCAGGGGGGGGGGGTGTTAAAACATAGCATATATTAAATACATAACCTAACATAGGTGCCTTTTTTCCCCCTTCAACCCCAAAAAACTAAAGTTTAAATATTTGTCACGGAGTGAGCAATACCTCACTAGGCAGCGAAAACCTGTTTTTCATATAAGCCTTTCACCTCTCCTTAAGTAATTACATTCGGCATTTTCAAAATAATTTTCAATATCTCAACAGTCCATTTAAGGTGCACTATTTCATTTTTATTTTTGGACGGATGGGTTCCTTTAGACCAATCTCAAGATATTCCATCTTCCCCCTGTGTGCATATATTTTGGATCGTAGCTTACTGAATTGTGAATGTTTGATTTTAACAAGTTGTTTTTTAGGTGATTTATTTATATCATACACTAAAGCCGGACATTATTATTTTTCTGAAGTATTTGCATATATCCTTTTTTGTTTTTTTATTCGAATAATCCCTTTAGTCGATTTTGATTTTTTATGCATATGTTTATTTGCAAATTCAGTTTAAAACTTCCGTAACGCATATCTTACTGTGACTTCACCGGAAATAACTTTTTAAAACCTCTCTCTTAAATAAAGCTTTTATATGCGCCTAATTTGACAAAATCCTATTCTGTCTTCATTTTTCAAATAGAGTATCATCACCCTTTCCTTATCAGACGTTTAAAATTATTAAAACATCAACGATACCATTACTTAAAACGTAACACCTGGGATAGCTACGCGAAAATGTATCTTTCTTTGGCCTGTTAATTCGAAACTGCATAGTCACACAAGGATTTTTGGTGATGTTAAATAAGTAAGGGGATACAAACTTGTCATTCCCTTAGTTTAAGGAAGGAGTATTCTGTGACCATTTAGATTTTTCTGTGACCATTCATGATTTTAATGGACAATATTTGGGGGGAAAGCAGGAGGCATGATAGGGGAGCAATTAAACTCTGTATGATTGAGTACAAAATTTTACATAAATATAATTCGGGTCCAGTATTTAATATAAAAAAAACAAACACTGACGGTCTTTTTATGTTATAGCGACTATGTTATGGTCTTGATATCATCCTAAAAGTAGTCGCTGACTAATAATAATGAAATCTCACAGATTATGAAAATATTTTATAAATAAAATGGGCTATATATTTGCAAATTAGGGAGGGGGGGTAAAGTATAGCAGGTCTGCATGCAAAATGTGTTAGGTACAACTATTCTGCGTATTTTGAAGTAAGAATTTTTTTTTGACTTTACCCTGTCCAAATACTTTATCCCCCCCCCCCCACCTTAATGTGCAAATATATAGCCCAAATTATATTTTTCCATCTATTCTGTCAATTTTCTTTGTACCACTCTAAGCTGAAAGAAACTAACGAAAAACCGGTGCACAGTGCGTCAATGGATGTAGAACTTAACATAGGCGCTATAACATAAAAGTACCAAAATTACAGTCAACTGAAACTTGTTTTTTTAATTTTTACAACTTGGTAACTATATATCTAAGTTGGATTTTATTGCAAATAAATGAGATTAGATTCCATATATTTCACATTTATTGAACAATTACAAGCTCCCAATAAACGAATTGAACATTTCAACTTTTTTTGGGTGGGGGGAGGGATTTCGGTAGGTCTGTCTTTTCTGAATTTTTCCCCCCAGTTTTCTGCTTCTGCTTCGGTTCTCAATCAATCAACGAAGAAGATAGTTTCTCTCTGTCTTGTGACCACATAAGGTCTCATATATACCAAAAATGATTAGTATTTCAGATTATTTTAAAGCTCATTTTAAATTAATTTCGATTAGTTTTAAAGCAATTCTAAGTGAAACACTTAATTTCGAATTAATTTGAAACACAAGCATAAAAATATAGAATATAGGTTTGGTTTAACCCAGGTACGAAGTTCGGGCAAAGCTTTTTGGGGGAGGGGAGCTCTCCCCATCCCTCAAGAACCAGAGTTTTCTTTATTTATCTTGTTGATAGTTGAAATAAATTGGTGGTTTATTTGTTCGGTACCAACGTGATCATGGGTGTTAGTAACTGACCGCCCACTGACAGATGGCGCTGTTTTATTGGTAAAACGGTATATACAAAAAACGGGTCGCCTGAAAAAAATACGAGGTCCACTATAACGTCTAAATAAAAAAAACTTTTCATGTTCATTATCTGATAAAAACGAAAGTTGTCAAGTTTGTTCTATTTTAAGGAATAAAATAAAATGGGATGAATATATAATAGTGTAGAAACAAAATTGGGGCTATATATTTGCACATTAGGGGGATGGGGGTATAGCATAGAATATATTAAATACGTAACCTAACCTAGGTACCTATCCCCCCCCCTAAACCCCAAAAAACAATCATTTAAATATTGTAAACTCGATAAGAAACCTCGCTTTGCGATCAATTTAGATAGCAAATACCCGTTTGACGGGTCTCGATGTCTGGTTTGATTTTACAGTCTATAGCGATGTGTGTAGCATAAAATGCACCAGTACCAAGAATCCGTTTGAAAAAAAAATGCCGTCAATCGAAACCTTGCTATTTACGATGTTTACATCTTGGTAACTATCTCTCCAACTTGTTTCCATGTAAATAGTAAGATAAGGTTTCTTCTCTTTTTAATTTACTGACCAATTTTGAGTTCCAAATAGGAATTTTGGCGATAACTGTGACGCAGTAAGTGCGTTTTCAGAGATCGTTTAGGGAGAAAAATTGGCCAGACAAAAATTATTCAGGAATAGTATCTTCCCGGTCCCGGTTTTACAATCCCATTTCAAAATCCAAAAATACTAAATTTCGAAGTTTGAAAAAGTAACTTGAAACCAATTAAGAACGGTGTCAAATAAAAACAAAAAGAAATTAAAAAAGTATAAACAAAATTAACATTATATTCACAAACATCAAGAAATCGCAATTTTGTATAGTCTTTTGTCTTTTTTTTCTTTTTTCCTCCATTTTTAAAATTTCTTTTTCTCTCAAGTAGCCTACTTTATCGTCGGAGCTTGCTGATTCGGAGATCATGCGACTGATCAATTTTGTATTTTGGTATTTAAATGTTATAGCGACCACACCAAAGTCAGGTTAATCCTAATGAAATATACCAAAATATTATGAAAATATAATATTTTAGTAACAAAATTATGGAAACTAAAACAAAAGAAACATGAAAAATAGGCCACCGAGGACGCATTATATTAAATACCTAACATAACCAATTCTGCATATTAAATATTTAATTAAAATACACCTGTATAGTGGTTTATATCAATGACACTAAGCTAATTATCTCCAAATGCAGACAGAGAAACTGGTTTTAATCAGGTCAAGAACTTGAGTGTGGTCGCTATAACACGTAAGTACTATAAATTTTTTTCAACCCTTTCTGACAGTACCAGATCAAGTGCCATGTGGCGTGAAACATGGTAGTTTTTATAGCCTTTTTTTTACCAGTAATAACAACCAAGTGGGCGTTTGACGGACGCTGATAAAAGCCCATCTCGACCGATAATTTTGACCCCTACATGCTTTTTATAAATATGTTGTGACTGCGCCAGATAATAGGGTCAAATGGTAAAAAAATACATCGGAACTGAAAAACAGAGATCTTAAACCCCCCACTCATATTGTACAAATGGGTCTTTACACTATAACACACTATATGATAAAACAAACATAATTTAGTAACTACAAAAATTATGTTTATCTTAAAAAAAAAAAAAAAAAAATCATGTTGTCAAAAGTAAAATATAGAGTGATTTGTCTCAAGCTAAAACAGTCACTTCAACGTTATGTGGCGGGAAGGTGGTTGCCCAAGGCGAGTTGATGTTAATTTCAGTTAAAACGTCGCTCTTTACTTTTTCTTGAAAACTCTGTTTCTCCTTTTAGTTTATAAAAATCCCATAAAAAAATATTATCCCAAGTAGAATTAAAAATATAATTATTTTTGTAAAATTTTTAAGATTAAACATTTTAACATAAATATCAATTTTTTATATAGGGAAAGACATTTTTTCTTCAAATCTCTCCATAAAACGGCTCTTAGTTGCAGTCAAGTGTTCAGTACCACAAGAGATATGTATAATATCAGGTCTGTGGAGGCAATAATTTCAATTTGGTTATTTCACCAATTAACATTATTGTCGTGGGTGGACTCACCAAATTGAGTCGAAGCTGAGGCCCCAAGGGCCCATTTCTTTAACAGTCCCTCCAAATAATATCTGTTTTGAAGACTAGGGGCTAATTTCCCAATCCTTGTTATAAACCCTGCCAGATTTTGGACCTTATACTCGACAACTCTGTCCTCCAGTTTAGTATCCAATACTCCATTATTGGTGCTTCATCTATAATAAGAGCATTTCCAGATCTTAGGGGTTATCTCTCCCCTTAACCCCCTACTATCTACGCTTTGACTAGTATGCTCCTGAAAATGCTATAGAATGCAACAAATACAGCCAATTAGCAATTACAATTGTCATACTTAGTGACCTCTTAAATATGCAGAAACCTCCCAACCCCCTTGAAGCCCTACTTGTTACGCGTAAGTTCAACTTTTATCAGCTTTGATGTTTAAAACACTAATTTTCCGTTCAAAACACCCTATTCTGCAACAATAGGGGAACTATTACCCTCTTTCCGTCCCTATAGAACGCTTGGTTCAAATGATGTTTCTCCAAATAAAAAGGAGTCAGGGGGGGCTGGTTCCGTATTTCTTATATTGATATGAGCGATATTTGACGCAAATTTTAATATTTTGGCTTAAAAAATACACTTTGAGGAGTACCGAGTGGTGGTTCTAGTGGAGGACAGAGGGGCACTTGTACCATGTGCAGAAATTTGAGGGACGCAAAATTTCAAATAAACAATCAAGCGGTTATTGTCATTTTGCAATTTTGGAATTTTTTTAAGATAAAGTAGATGGCGTAGTTGGCAGTAAGTAAAAGCAAATTAAATACGTAATTTTCATTTTTTCTATGTCTTCATTACCAATTTTAAAAAATAAAAGTAAGTAGACTGAATTTAGTTCATTTTAATTTTTTTGTGATGTTTGTGTTGAAATTTTGTTAATAGATGAAAATTTTGTTAAAATTTGACCCGAAAATTTTTGTCAGAAAAAGGAGGGTTACAGATTTTTGTGTAAAGGGCGCATAATTTCATAAATTATACGAGTTATTCACTAGCGTGAACGTCTTTTAGACGAACTGCTTATATATTTACGTCGAATTACGTCCCCACACGATAGTATGAGACCTGAAACTAGGAGACTGCATAATTAGCTTTTCGATAGTTCATAAGTCTAAGATTTTCTTTCGATAGCATTTTTTCTTGTATATTTTTGCCCAAATGAGCCCTCTTCTGACGTTCTACGACAACTGGATCGACACACACAATCACGCTCCATGACCATCCTTCTTGGAGAAATACGAAATTTGGAACTCGTGAGGGTAGAACCTACAAAAAGTTCTCAGAAACATCGAATTTAGTTATGTACTTTTCCTGGAGATCAAGGTCCTTTTGAAGGTTTTCTCAAATATAATTCTAATTTTCCTGTGCATTGCTTTTTGAAGGCTAAAATTAAAACTGATTCGCGAGGCTATACTCATTTTAAATGTTATCGCGAGATCTTCAAAACTTTCTGGTCAGCAAGGGGATGGATACTTGCAGTCTACCCAAGACAAAACTCTAAAATGACAGTAAAAAGTGATATTAATTCGCGAGTTAAATGATAGTCCGTATGGTGGCCGGCGTTTACCCCCCCCCCTCCCGGAAAATGCCCCCTTGTGGAAAATACCCCCAACGGAAAATACCCCCCCCGTGGAGACATGGCTAATTGTAGAAAGAAAAAAGCCAAGACGGATAGTCCAAGTAATTCCAAGTTATTCCGTATATGAAAGGAGATGTCCCCTCCTCAACGCCTCGCTCTATACGTTAAAGTTTTTATTGTTTAAAAAGATGGTTGTGGGAAAGTAAAACTTCAGCGTTAAAGAGCGAGGCGTTGAGGAGGGGACAGCCCCTTTCATATACGGAATAATTTCTGTTCGTTTTAAGTTTTAACGTCGGTCCTTACTTTCAGTTAAAAAAACTTGTTTTTTTTTATTTAATTTTTGAACGTTTTTGAATAAATGCAGGTTTTGAATTTGACTCACCGTACATGAATAATCAACCCCAAATTTGCATATTAATTTTATTTTTATTTGGTTTAATGGCTTTGTCGAACGTTGTTTAATTTTATTTACGAACGTTTTTATTAGTAATAAATAAACGTAACTTACGAATTAATTTACGTAACGAATTTCTATATTCATATATTTTTAATACATATATTATGGGGGTTCGCCCCCTAGTCAATACCTCGCTCTTTACGCTAAAGTTCGAATTTTGTTCCAATTCTTTAAAAATGACCCCTTAATCAAAAAAGCCATTAATTAGAATAAATAGCTCTTATGAAAGTACTAAGAAATATTTTGCTTAAGGAGCAAGGTATTGACTGGGGGGCGAACCCAATAATATACGTAATATTTTCTGTTCGTTTTAGGTTTTGATGTTGCTCCTTACTTTCAGTTGAAAAACTTGTTTTTTTTATATAATTTCTGATCTTTTTTAAATAATGCTGGGAAGTCCGGCGCACTCTTCATAGCAATGTCCCTTCCCACATGAAGACTTCCTCCTTGTAAAGATCCTCCAACATAAACCCAGACCCATCCCTCCCACTACCAGAAAAAATCCCCCTGAAAACGTCTGTAAACTTCCCAATAACCAATACTATATGTTAACATTGGGTAGAGTTCATAACTTTCAGCCCTCCCCCCGGAGACTTTGGGAGATTAAGTCATCCTAAAAGACATAGCTAATTTTTTGGTCACTTAAAAAGGGCACTAGAACTTTTAATTTTCGTTCCAATGAGCCCTCCCACGATATTCTAGGACAATTGGGTCGATACAGTCACCCCTGGGGAAAAAAACAAACAAAAAACAAATAAACACGCATCCGTGATCTTTCTTCTGGCAAAAAATACAAAATGCCATATTTTAGTAAATAGGAGCTTGAAACCTCTACAGCAAAGTTCTCTGATACGCTGAATCTGATGGTGATCTTTGTTTAAGCTACATAACTTTTAGGGAATGTGTTTTCCTTGTATCAAAAATCAGCCAATTTTTCTCAGTCACGTAACTTTTGATGGGTAGAACTAAACTTTATCAAACTTATATATTTGAAATGAGCATTAAATCTGATTCTTTTGACATATCTATTGGTATCAAAATCTCGTTTTTAGAGTTTCGGTTACTATTGAGCTACTAATACCATATTGAGCTTACTAACATATTGCTGGTATGTGTTTACCGCATGATTACCGGCTGAGCAACGGTCTAACCATTTAAGGCATTAGACATCCGTGAACAAGTGATAGAGCGAGAGAGAAATTTGGAACATTTTTGGGGGGGACCCCACCTGTCCAGAGTCCTAGGCAAATGACCCAAAACTTAAATTTGCTCAAATTGCAGGGCTCAGCTGTGCCAATGAATAGGTGCTATCTGGAAGATGATTGGAGAGAAACTAGCTGGAGAGAAGCACAGTATAAGGGTAAAATTATAGAACCCAAAAAATTGGGCTTGTATGATGGAAGCGGCGGACATGGGCTAGATTGAGCCCCATGTGAAAATGAACATATTGTTGCTATGTCTGTTGCGGATGGTAAGCGCAGGGGGGGGAGGGTATTTTCTGGGGGGTATTCCTCGGATTCACCGGGGGGGTATTCGCCTAGAACCAGTCTGTACATATCTATAAAACGAGCTAACGTTTATGATTGGCTTGTCTTATTCGTACTATAGATGTAGAAAATTACTGATATGGCCAGGAGCAGATTCAGGATTTCTTTTAGGGGGGAGGGGGCATAAAATAGGTTGATCCGATAAAAATAATATTAGGGGGCATAAAATAGGTTGATCCGATAAACTTACGTTAGGAGCCAAGTTTAATTAACGAAAACTTGAGTTAATTAAGTAAATTACACTACTTTAGACAACGCTAGGGGGGGGGGCTCTCGTCCCCAGGATACGCCACTGGATATGGCAAGAAATTAGTTAAAAAGTTTGCATCAACATCACTTTTTCCCACTTACTGGCTCATAATATTATGTCTTTGTATGGTTTGCCATTAAGGAGGGAAAATATACAGTTCTAAGCTTCCATCTTTTCAATTACGAAAATTATGTCTCAGACCCATACTATTATCGATCACTAATGATCAATAATTTATTATAATGGATTAATAATAAATTTTATGCTTGAAAGATGTAGAACCAGTAATCATAGAAGATAAGGAGAGGGCTCATTTTGAGGATGGCTTGACCCCCACAGCCCCTGGGGGAAGGGCTGCAAGCTCTGAACTTAGCCCGTCGTTTAAATATAGTATTGACCCTTTGTATGGATTTTTTGGGGGAATTTCTCTGGTGGGTGGGGGGAGGGGCACATGAGAGGATCTTTACATGGAGAAATTTATCAAGGGGAAGGGAAGTTCCACGGAGGGGGAGCTGGATTTCCCGGCATTATTTAAAAAACGATCAGACATTAAACAATAAACAAGTTTTTTCAATTGGATATAATTGGCAACATTAAAACTTAGAACGAAGAGAAATTAGAAGGGGGAGGGGGTAAACCCCTCCTCAATACCTCACTCTTTACATTAATGTTTTTCTTAGAACTTTTAAAAAGGCTTATTATTTTAATTAACAACCCTTGTGTTTCAAGTCATTTCAAGTCATAATTGGAACAAAAAGTAAAACTTCAGCGTAAAGAGAAAGGTATTGAGTAGGGGCAACTCCCCTCATATACGTAAGAATTTCTGTTCGCTTTAAGTTTGAATGTTGCTCCTTAATTTCAGTAGGAAACTTTTTCTTTTTTTTTAATATTGTGTTTTAATCTTTTTTTTTAAATATTGTATTCAATTCACGAAAATGCAGAGGTCAAGGACTCTTTTCTAATGTAGATGCAAAACAAGGTTTTCAAAATCGGTGGCAATTTTGTTGTTTTTTATCTTTTCAACGGCAACATCAAAATGATAGCTTTTGGAATCTATGAGGTGATACCTGACCTTTCCCTTAATACCTCCCTCTCAAAAATGGCACCCTGATAATGGGGCTCGGTCACAAAATTAGAGGAAAACTATTACCCTATACATATCTGAGGCTTTAAAGTGCAAGAAATATAGGTAGTTAATAGTTGCAACAGTTTCATTTACCTATTGTATGTGAAAATATTATACTGAGAATTTGTACTGTTTAAAGCAAATGCAGATAAATAGCACTTTCATTATCAAAGCATTCATTCTTCAAGGACTAATAACAAATCTTAGTGAAAGCAGGGGATTAGAGAGGAGTTGCAGCCTCCTCGTGTATAGGATAACTTTTTTGCCTTAAGTTCTTTACTTTAACCTGAGAATACTTTTTGTTCGTATCTAATATCATATTCAGGGCTATCCTCAACTTGTGGGGGGATTTGTAATGGGGGGGTTTTATAAAAAAGTTATTTATTCATATATTTTCAGATGTTTCCTCATATGGGAAATTTGTAATGGGGGGGTTTATAAAAAAGTTATTTATTCAGATATTTTCAGATGTTTCCTCATATGGGAAATTTTAATTAATTAATTCAATGGGGGAAATTAGTTAAACTCTAAACTGATGGTTCGCGAATGACATACCTGAGTGGAGGCGGAACTTCGTGTGTAGGGAGCTTAATTTAACTGTACAAATAGGGTGCTCTCATTAACGCACATACTGAGCCGAAATCAGATTGAATGGATTCATTTTCCCTTGGAAGCGAGTGGAGCCACAAGGACAAGCTAATTTCGAGAAATACTAGCATAAAGAGAATAAAATAAGAAGATGATGCATTTATTACTCACAGAACTGGAACAGAGCTTCGGTATATCACAATAATGGCACTAAGTTAAAACTGGTCACTGATTCACAAGTATTGTCTATTAATTCACATAGGAGAAAATGAGTCAACAATAGCTGTCCCGAATCTCAAATGAGACTCTCGTAAGACAAAAAAAGATTCCAAAATAGACTGATTCTGAACTGACTCTAGACTCACATAAGACTGACATAAGACTCACTCCAAATTGCTAAGTTCGAAAATACTATACTCCCAGATTTTTTGCCGAAGGTTACCTACAAGCGTTACTAAAGAGCGAATTATATTGATCCTATTGGTTCAAATTTTTTGTCTTCTATTACTATTGGGCAGTGCTGTCCCAATCAGCTACTTGATTTTAATTAACTTATTAGCATGTTACAATTTTTTTTACTTGATACAAAGTTTACCATTGTATTACACGCAAATATTTCCAGAAGCTTTTCCTCGTAATTTATACAATTTTTGACACATTTTATGCAAATTTCAAGCCTAAGATTTATTGTTACATTTCACTTCGGAATTCTATAGTTACATTTAAAATTTCGCTTCGGAATTCTTCCCAGCATGGTACAATTTTTTACTAGATACATAGTCTAACATTGTATTTAATTTATACAATTTTTGACATATTTTATGGAAATTTCAAACCTAAGATTTATAGTTACAATTGTAACACAATGTTTCGCTACTTTTTAAATTTGACAATTAATTGTTACTTAAATTGTTTGGGTTTACATTCTGGGCATTTTTACTTGGAGAATTTTTGGGGTATTGGAAATTGATTCCATTACATATCATCCTTCCCATTCTTAACGATGTCCTCATCGTTGTGTTACCCTACTCCTTATACTCTTTTAAATTTTGATCTCGCTTTCCCCCTTTTTTCTTTTTTTTTGACTTGGTATCTGTTACTTTAATTAACTTAGCTTTGGTAATATATATATTTTGTTTCATGTTCCCGATTGTTTTACTAGACTACATGTATTAAAACATCACCTTAAAGTCCACCACCTATACACTCTATTTGACGAAAGGGTCAAAGAGTTTCTATTGACTAACACATTTGATTATATCATAATGTAATAATTATTGTTCCCTCCACCTGATACTACAATTCCTTCACCTGATATGGTGATAATTCTACATAGTTCTAACTAATTAAGCACTGCCTTTGCGACTATTTTATCACTAAAAATGGTACATATTTGCTTTTTCTCTAAACTTAACTATACTTCCACCTTACATTATAATGATACGATACGTAATTGATTCTAATTGGTTCTACGTGGTTCTAACTAATCGAGTTCTGCTTTTGCGACTATTCTATCACTTAAAATGGTACATATTTATTTTCTTTCCCTAAACTTGACTATACTTCCACCTGACATTATAATGATACGATACGTAACTGACTTCAAGGGCACTAATATATATATAGGATAAATGATTGGAAATAAAAGGTTTCACAATATAATTTTTAAACTTTATGCATGATTGCAACATTGGGAAAATGTAATTTACACTTATTTTCAACTGATTATGAAAAGTTTTTCAGCATTCACTAAAGTTATAGTTAGATACATAAGATTCACACTTACTTCATCATTCTACGTGTCTATAATACTCACATACGTTGTCACTTTACTTGGCGCTTCCATTGAATTAATTATTGTGTCGGCTAATTGTTTATGGTTTGTCTTCATGGCGTTTCTTCTTTTGGCACCTGTTGCTTGGGATAAGCGTTTACAATGTTCCTAAGTATGACTACTTGCACAAAATTGTCCGTGCGTGGTTTGTCATGTCAAATACGTTGGATTGATGTTACCGAGTCGTTGAAATGTTAACAAGGTAAAAAAAACTTAGGGAAATGGTCACCAGAAATGGGTATCTTGATCGATTGGCTGGGTATCTCTTCTTGGATACTTTTATCCTCGGGAAAGTCTATTACTCGTACAGTCTGTTTCCCGTAAATTTTTCACATACAGTCTTTCCATTATTTGCACTATGGGTTATGTAAGACATGTAAGGGTAACTATGGATGGATTAAAACTCTATCTCAGGTTCTATATTTGATGTATTGTCTTTGATCATCATTGAGGGATAAAACGATAATGACGGGTTGGTTTTCTTCTTTTAATACTTCATTTTGGGAAAAATTTAGCACGTACATTTTATATTTCCCACAAAATTGATTATGATTGGTTCCTCTTCTCATAGAGGATAATTTGGTTGTGTGACATCTAATTGGATATGTTCAAAACTTGATCTTGGCCTCTTGGTTTAACATATTGTCTTTGATCTGAGGCTTAAGATATACCATTTTTGAGGAATTGGCTCCAGGGTTATTCTTGGTGTTATAAACATTAGATCTTAAGGACTTTGCCGTCTAAGGATAGTTATTTGACGGATATTTATGCAGTTTTACGACATGACTGGTCGGGATGGATCATTTCATATATGAATACTTATATATGGAGTTCTTGATTCGCCGATAGTGGTTGGGGTAGTGTTACCTGATACTAGGCTTGGATGACTTGGATTTTCATTAGGTCTTTATGTTCAGGGGTTTCCTCGGTGAGTACTTTTCGGTGGTTGACAAATGATGAGAGTAGATGCTACTGGGTTGTATCTGTGTTGTTTGCTGGTACACCAATAGTTAATTTTCACTGATTACTCTGCATCCTAGAATATAAATATCTGGGCAGAATCATATGCTCTTTATAATCACACAAGTTAAAACACGAACAGCAATAATACAATATTATACGGGGACTATTGTTTTTAATAATAGTCATAATTAGTCGTACTAATCACATCAATTTAATATGGGTATATTTAAACTCAACGATAAAATGAATATAAGCAATCATGCTCTACATGCATATTGCAGCAATACTAGGTTGCTACGAGACACTTTAAGTAATCATACGAGAAATGATCATGTCTAAAAAAAAATAACGCAATATGAAATTTTCAAGATTTGGTGATTATATATATATATAGATGTATAGATGTGCGTTTGACATCTGTTTAATACTTAATACATTTTTAAATGTTATTCAACACTTATCTACTTTAGCATTAACTTTTTTTATTATATAACTACATGCGAGGTAGGTTACATGGTTTTATGAGAGGTCTTGATTTACTATAAATTTTCAGGTTTTTACTGTTTATGCGCGTCCATGCCGCTTAAGAAGTACATCTTTGCAGTTGCATGGGTTTACACAAACGGTAAGTAGAGATGTAGGACTGGACATGGCGCGAATGAGGACCTCTAATCCCATTCGCTCGATCATGTCCTCCCTTATTTTTTTGTTTAAGGGTTATCAGGGAGTTCCGGGTTGAGATTTTGCATCTCACTCGGCTCGATGTGATCTGACTGTGCTCTTTTTCTACGTGTCATTCTCAAAATTCTTCCGTAATTTAGGTTCAATATGATTCTTATAGAATACGAGATCATGAATACGAGTCCCACCGTCAGGAGGATATGCCACCAAAAATTCGTTGAAAATATTCCGTATCTACCTTCTACATACGTCAATCTTTGGTTTTCATTGGTAAATAGGGGAATTTGAGAGTCTAAGGCTTCTTTTATTTTTGTTAATGGTAAGGTTCCCTTGACATTCTCTATTTTTGACCATATTTCGGTTTTCTCTTCTTCGTTTGCAATATTTGGAATTGTATGTGATAAATTTATTGGTTTGAAATTGACCACTTTGGGACTTATTATATTTGTGCTTGTGGTTATCAGTGGTGTTTGTACCGTGGCTTCTTTGGTTACCAGTCGGCATCCTTGTTTTATCGTAATCGTTCGCACGTCTTGTAATAGTAGTTTGGTTCTGTAGCTCGGATCGATTTTTTCTGTATTATTATAACAAGAGATAGTCCCGACTGTTTTTTTGGAACGGAGAATAGCCATAGGTCATTTCTAAGATGAATAAATATTTCGCGCTTAGTACTACCTATTAGCGCTTCGCATGAATTTGGAATTTCCTCTTGTTGGGTCTCTTTTAAGAATGTATCTAACATACAGGATCCAGGTTTTACATTATAAATAGGCAGGGTTAGTTGACATACTAGATTTTTGAATGCTACGCATTCCTTAAGGTCCTGTGGATTTGCTAAGGCATATTTTCTTCTATCTTGATCGACAAGTAAATATTCCGCTTCGGGGGTGATAGTCATGAACGAATTGGTTTTGCCTATATTGGCTAGAAACGTAGAAATTTTATACAAGTCATATATAGATTGTTGATTTATTAATGGAATTGTTACTACTGCAAATAGTTGTTGGCTTATTTATGTTATATGAACTTTGAGTTTGGTGTAATAGTGGAACAGGTTTGCTACTTCTGGTTCTGTTGGTAGATGTAGACCGAACGTTAGATGTTTTTTTATTTCGTCTAAGACACTTTTTAGGTTCGAAGGATCCACTAGGTCATACGACAAGGTTCCTCCGGTAAGGGCAAAAAACGCGAATTCAAATTTGCTAACGTCAGTTTCCAGGTTAAGTAATGACATTGTCACTTTGTCTAGTGATACCATGGTGAGGCTCGAATCGGTAATCACACAATCTACTTCATTTTTCAAATAATTCATTATGCTTACTGTCTTTGATATTTTCTTTGAGATTGCCTCAATTTTGTCTCTCTGGTAATTGGCTATACTGGCTTGTATTTTTTGGACATGTAAGGTCACGTTCATGGCGTTATTTAGTTTTCCTACGTTTTTCCTTAGGATATTTAGATCTTCTTCAGTCGAAAGCCCAAACAAGCGTGAGGCTAATTCTCCCACGATTGGTATTAGACTAGCAGATCTTCGGTATTTGCTTTTTCGAAAAAATACTTCGAAGATTCTCGTGGTACTTTGTTTTAACTTTTGTATTGCTGTATTGAACAATTCAAATAGTGCTTGCAGTCTCTGTCTATATAATATTAGGAAAGATTGGTGAATCGATACTCTTAGAGCGTTTTTCTCGTTTAACTCAGGTAATGGTTCGTTATCTTCTTTTGCCGGTTCATCAGCCATTGCTAATCTAGCACAAGTACGTTTACCGTCTATTGTCCAACATTTCTTGTGTGAGTAGTCATCTTCTTCTTCTTTCTCATATTTATTTTTTCTTTCTTCGGGTTTTACTATTTGTACCCTTATTGTTTGTGTCTCGGTCTGTCTTACTGGAGTTCCTGCCTTTAGGCCTATAGTAAATATGAAATTCGGCTGGGTGTGCGTAAACGTGGGCCCTGTTGTCCAATTCCATTTTGTAATTGTCGTTTTAGATAAGTCAGCATGGTCAAATTTTCAGGTGATTGTTTACTAAGTGCGCTAATTTCTGGGATTCTGTTCCTCGTAGTTTCCGACATTGAAGATTGTATGTCTTTTACTGTGGTCTCGTATGTAGGCGTGGTTGTCTTGGTGTCTTTTCTTTTTCTTTCAGTAGGCTTTTTATTCTTATCATCTAGCTGTGTATTTGAGAATGTTAATTCCTTTAGGTTAATAATTTGTCTGTAGTCCTTTTCCTTTGTGAGTTTTGATAATATTTGCTTTGTAACGTTTTGTTCAGCATGATTTTGCCATAATTCTTTGAGAAAAGTCCATAGGCTCGGTAGTTCATTTAGCATTGCATAATTTCCGTCATAGGGTTTTTTTCTCTTGGAAATTGCTAAGGAGAAACCTGTGGTATATTTTGCTGTAATATATTCACTTATAGATTCTTCCACATTACTTAATTCTCTTTTTCTTCTGTTTTCTCTGTTGTTGGTTCCTAGAGCCTTATCCATGTCTTCCATTTTCTTACCAAAGTCGTCTATTATGAATTCGACATTAGTTTGGGAAGAAAGGGGGCTAGATTTCCTTTATTTTCTTTATGGTGCATGTATTTCATGGTCTGCAAGTTTTTATCCGATTATAAGAATTGGAATATGGAATCCTTTAATACATCGGTGTTTTTCTCCAGTCTCATTACCTGTTTAAATAGGGTTTCAAACGGTTTGGGATCCAGTTTCATAAATATTTTCCAAGCATTGTGGCTTGCAAGTAACGAGTTCTCGTGTTTAAAGATTATTCCATGTTTTACGATATCTTGGGCTATGGTTTGGGAAATGAGGATTGTTATGACTTTTGTTATCCACATCCTTTTTGCTGTTTCTGGAATTAATATTTCATTAGACATTATACAGGAAAACTTCTTATGATTGATAATTGAACAAGAGCTTAGATTCTTATTATTTGTTTTCCTTTTTTTTATTAGGGAGGGAAACAAGGTACTAATTATGGTATTATATTTATGTTTTTTTTTGATAATTTTCGTTGCCCAAAGGAAACAATATGAGATTAAGATTCGTGGTCGTATAATATGTTACTACAAATTGTATGGTTATCGTACTGTTGATTCTTAGGCTGGGGGGGGATAGATATTTTAATTACTTTCACATAAGAATTTGTTTTCACATAAGAGTGATTGGGTTAACTTTAATTATTTTGATTGTTTCAGCTTTTTTGTTTTCTTGGTTACTTTTGATTTTGATTGATAAGTTTTAATTCTTTTAAACACAATTTCATTTCTTCTCGCTCTATATAGTGCACGCTTTGGTTTATACAGGTACTGTTTGTAATATTTTATTTCTTGTAGGGGGTCATGTTTCCCTTGATATTTTACACAATTTGGGTTTCCTTCTATTTTGTAAAATAATTTTTGCTTTCTGCATTTGTCGAGGAGTAATAAATCTGTCTGACAAGGACCTTTAACGTACCAGTACCAGATTTTATATTGCTTTTGTGATTTCCTAATTTCATGTTGAATAAAATGGAGGTATTTTCCCTTTCTACCGTTATATTTGATTCCTAATTTGCCTCTCGCTGGCCGATATTTTGGGGTGTTTGCAAAATCTAGACCGAACTCATAAGATTTTACGTCAAATTTCCTTAAATCATACTTAACGTCCCATTTTTTAGCGAAGACTTCCTCCCCTGACTTATTCATGACGATCATTGCAGCCGAGTATATGACGTTTTCTTTTGCATGTCTGATACATATGTACTCCGTATAAATAGATGTTTTGGCCATTGTTCTGAAATGAAACGTAGTTTCTATTGAATTTTGTCTTGTTATCTTTTTCCAGATTGGTTATGATCATGGTACACTCTAGGTCGAGGTCAAACTACCTTTTCACCGGCATTTTCTCAATGCATCGGGTACTTATTCGTTCGACCGTAATTCGAGTCATCTGAGCTCCATATTAACCAAATTTGAGTGAAAAACAAGGTAACTTCAGGTTGAGGTTGAAGTACTTTTTCACCGGTGCCTCCTTGCACCTGGCTATTTGCGTGTTCGAACGTAGTTGCTACCCTAAAGCTCCGTACTCTAGTTTAACGACTTTGCGGTCGTATTTTAACGAATTTCATAAAGGCTTGAAATTATAGAAACTTTCAAGGAACTACCTTCTCTTTTCAATATACAAACTATGTATTTATATTTCGTGACATTTGCTCTACTTCACAGTTTTATAAATGTTTATACACTACTAGTTTATAACACTTCAGGTAATATCAGAGGGTTCTTTTATTATTCATTTCAACGAGATTATTTATATATACAATTTCTCCCACTAATATTAGGTTTTAATTTCAATATGGGTGAATCGTCCGGCAGCGCCGCCCTTGAGATTGGGGATGTAAGCATATCCCCAGAGAAGTTGATAATCTTCCCATGACAAAACATTTGAGCTGAGAAACTTGAGTTCAAATTTTATATTATCCTTTCTGCCGTCAGGTGAGTTTAAGTACATTAAATACACCAATAATTGGTTTGGGAGGTGAAGGCCCTCCAGAGTGGCAGCTATGTCATTCCTTCGCATATTTTGTCGAATGACTTTCCGGCACAACTGCGATAAGGACAATTGGTCATTTATTATTTTTACTACGGAGAAAATTAAGTTTATTTGTGATTGGCAACATCATAGTTGCTCCCACATGAGAACGTCTAGCCCTGGGTATATTTTTCTTCCAACGTCTTCGTCCTCTTGCAAAAAACTTAGGGTTATTTTCTTTATGTCTTTATATTCTCTTGGGGTGACTTGAAAAGTGGCAGATTCCCCTGAATGATTTATCGTGTTAAGATACGTTTTATTTATACAGTAGGCGTATAAGACTTTAAGGAAGCTTTCACCTTTTAGCAGGTGTCCTTGGTCTATTAGTATGGAGAGAAATTTTATGGGCCAAATTGTAGTTATGTTGTTGTCGTCCTGATCGTACCAAATATTGTTGGCGATATAATCAGACAACGAGCTATACTTAGTTTTTGGAATCTGTTGTATTAAAATTCGGAAGGCTAGATTGGCACTTAGTCTAGTGTGCTCTAGTGTTTTTGTCATTGCTTGTGCACTAAAGTTATAAAACACTAAACTTGCCGTTAATCTTAGAATCATTCTTGGTTCCAACATTGTCTTTTGAGATTTTAGAAGGTTACATAGTTTTGGACAGTCTAAATTTTCCACCGTTCTGATAAGTTCCTCTTCTTTTAATGCATTATCAACAATTCCCCATTCTCTTAATGCAACATTAGTGTTGCTTACACTGTGTCTTTTCTTAAGAGTTCGCGAGGTTACATTCTCTAGTTCACGATTATTTAATTGTTGATGGCTTGGGTATTTCATCATGGTTACTTCTTTTTTCCTTCTTACTTTATTCTACTAGGTTTTGGGTTAATATAAGCAACGTACCGTATGGTTGCTTCTTTCCGGCGTTTCCCTTAACCAATGGTTGAAGGTTACCACGTACCGTATCTGCAAATGTGTTTTTATATAAAATTTATCAGTGATTATAAAATAATTGTTTACTTAATAGTAATATATTTTCAAAATGGTTATAGTGGTTTATGGTATAATATTATTTTTTTGCTGATGTTTGTCATTGCCTATAGCTCTTTACTTGGCCCTTTTAATTTATGGTGTTTAACTTTTACTGGTATTGGTCTTTATTAGTCTTTTTGGCATCCTTCTTCCTGTTCTAGTTGTATTTTGTAAAAAAAATACTTCTCCAATGTGTCTGCCCACAAAATAATCAACCGTGTGCATACACATTGAATAAGCATTCTCCACGCATCGGATTTTTTTTTTCATCTTCATGCCTGACTCCCGTATGACCGTGTTGATTATATTACTACGCATCATTCCCGAAATAATCAACAGTTAAAACACAGAGTCGGAGTATTCTCTACGTCTCGGAATGTGTCCACGTACCCGTAACACTTTTTGTCACAGTGATTCTTTATAAAGGGAGAGGTATCGTAGGTTAATTCTTACGGATTACTTTCATAGGGGGATGAGTTGATTTTTTCACGAGGGTACCACGGACAACTGATCATGACGAATGGGAATATAAGGTACCACCTGTTACGACCGTTGACCAACGAGTTCCCCTGTTGTGGGGTCATTTAATTTGACTATAATTTATAGCTATTTTTATTCATCATTCACTTCCTAGTTGGGTAGTAGTTTCTCATAGGTAGCCTGGGACCAGTCGGGAGGCAGAGGGATAGTATACACGACTTCCACCCGTCTGCTCAAGGCCCCCTATGACTGAGGGTCCATTCATTTGTCAGTTATTTTCTTCATTGAAATCTCAACACAGAATTTCGACACATTAATGATCCAAGTGTCGTCCAAAGGGGATTCTGCAAGAAGGAGTCTCTAGGTTTTACAGGGAGTTGCAAGATCCGATCAGACGTTACAAAACCAAGTCAGCAACAGACCTTACAACGCCCGTATCTCCCCCACTCAGTAACTTGCGATATTTTTTTTTGTTACAGAAGGTAAGAGTCGAGTACCTGCACGGTGGGACAATATACACCATGCATGTCCCCGGCACTAACCTCCTATGCTTGTGGGTTTATCTGTTTTCACTATCGCGTATCGCTTGGATACTTGAATTATTCCTCCTATACCACTTTTAAGGTATTAAAACTTTTAAGGCTACGGGGTTGTTCGCTTATTATTATTTTATTTTGCTTTTATGAATTAGAGTTGCCATGTATACTGAGTTTTTATTAATTGTCAAAATAATAAAAAAAAAAATTTACCGTTTGAAGTGTGCGGGGTACTACTACTATTTTTTTTAAAAAGTAAGCTTCACTTTGTTTAAGTGTGTTTTTTTTTCTTTTAAATAAATAAAAAAAAAATTTTCATCACCGTGCGAAGCGCATGAGGTGCTACTACTTGTTTTTTTGCCAAAATTATCTTTTAAATGGTCTGAATGGGTTTTTCAAGTATGAATTGTTAATGAAAGGGTTGTATTATATCACAGACAAGCATATTTTAATTAATGCAATAACTGCCGACCAACTTGTAGGGGTCCTCAAATTTTCACTTAGGATTCAATGTAAGTATTCGATCTTGGTACCTGATAAATTTATACACCATAATTTTTCTCCCCTCCTTTTTTTCAGTATCTGTATTTAATCAGGCAGATTTTTTTTCTTCTTTTTACTCCATCTTTTTAAAGCGTTTATGTTTTTAGCGAGTTTTTTTTTTTTTTTACTAAGGCTACATTTTGGAAATATAGGCTTATTTTTAAGGCTTTCAAAAATTAAGCTATTAACTATAATGCGTTTTCATTTATCTTTATTTTTTATTTAGTTCCGACTACTGTGATTAAAATATTTATTAATTTATTATCTGGACCTTTGTACACACTTAATTAAAGGGAGTTAATATTGAATGCGATTCCTTCCTAATTGCTTATTTTGGTAGCTATTTTTTTGAATTGCATGAAGAGTCACGTATTGATATTTACTCAATTCCTTTTAGATTATGTAGGGATAAATTCCTTATTTCAGTGTACTCTAGAATAATGCTAAATTGGTGGGATTTTAAAGGTTTGTTTGCCAAGATTAAGTCTTCCCTTACAAATGAATTAAAAGTATGCGTTCAAGCATGCGTTCAAGCTTATTAAAGTAATTATTAAAGTATGCGTTTAAGCTTAAGTTATTAATGAAAGGGTTGTATTATATTGTAGGCTAGCATATTTCAATTAATGCGATAATCATCAATTAATTTGAAAGGGAACTTATATTTGTACTTAGTATCTAGTCTGGGTATTCGATCTCTTAATTGGCAAATCCCTATATACAACCAATATATTTTTTTTGCGTATTGTTAGTCAACTAGGCAAGTTTTCTCTTTTAACGATTTTTTAAGGTGGCCATGGTTATTTTGTACTTGTCAATGTAAAGAATTGTTATTGGGCTGAAGTTTGTAGATATGAACTTATCTTTTAATTCTTTCAAACATTAGGCAGTTAATCTACCGATTTTTTATTTACCGTCGCACTTTACTCAGCTTTGATTACCTTCTATTAAATTTTATTGATTTTAGTTTTGTAGTTGATTAATTAAAGAGAGTTCATTTATTTTAATTGTAGGTATTTCTCCCTTAATTGCTTATCCCGGAGTTTTTGTTTAGGTTGAATTGAATGAGGGGTCTTGTTGACGTTTATTCGCATAATATCTTCAGGATATGTATGAATAAGCTGTTTACCTCAGCTTATTTTAGAATTATGTTGATGTTTGGATACAAAGGCTAGTTAATCGAGTTTAAGTGTTCCCGTATAAATGAGTTAAAAGAAAAACATATTCACCCTTAGGCGTTAACTCATTTTTTCCTGTGGCGGAGTTATCGCCACGTGGCAACGGTATTTATCGTCAAGCGCGATATTATCTAAAAGTTTTGTAATTTGTCATACGGCTTATAAATTTAATTTTCTTTTATTTCCTAAATGAAAATTAAAGTATATTTACGCTTCTTAGTGAACTCATTTGTTGGTTGAAACTAGTTTGAATTAATTTGCATGTAATAAATTACCACAAGATATAACTTCTATTGTTACAAATTCGTTGTAAATAAGATTGAAAAATATGTGAATCAAATCGAAACTCGTTGTCTAAAACTTGTTAGATTTAAGATTCTTTTGAAAGCAAAGTCATTACGTGCAAGGAATTGTCGTAATTGACGGTCTTGTTATATCGCAAAATAAAGTATTTTCAATCATGACCCTACTGGGTTGTTGTGGGGCACGTTATCCCTATTCTGGGGGCGAATAATTAGAAATCGGAGGATTGGCCTGGTTTTCGCCTCAAAATGCGCGAATAGTTGCGTTCAGTCGAGATCTTTTTTTGTAAACATTTATTACGTCCCACCATTCTTCTTTTGTGGCAGAGCTTGTGCCACATGGCGCAGGTATGATATTATCTAAAATTTTGCAGGGATTTATTTAGGCCTTTGATGATTTTAAGAAGAATTTGATTCGGTAATTATAGTTTTGAACTACAATTTTTTTTTCATTACAACGAACCAAATTCAGAACGTTACAAGAATTTGCCAAATTACAAAATTTGGTCCATTACTTGCAATTTGTTGAACTTTCCATTTCGGGGTTGTTTCATTGGTTTCTTTATTTGGATGTTTAGGGACTATTTGTTTGTCCTTCGTGTTCGCATATAAATACTAGGTTTGTCATCATCTAATTTAGTTCAAAACTTATTTATGCCTTAGTAATTGCGTGGTGTTTTGAACTCAACTAGCCTATATTTTTTTTTTTATTGGGATTTCCATGCATAGCATGTTGACTAAGTTGCGTTTCCTATTTATCGAGATAGGCTATTGCCATCTTAAGTGCCACGTAGGACTTAAGTGCCATATTGGAAGGTTGGTGCATTCGTTAATTGTTTTAACTTTTTTATTTTTACTTTTAGCATTGGTAAAACAGTAATACTCCTTTTTTTTTGTTTATTTAGGCTTTTGTTTTAACAACGAGATATACAGGGTTAAAAATGATTTAATGGCTTGTTTACATATATTTGTGGTTATCTCGGACATTTAAGGCATATTAACTGTTATTCTAACTTACATCCATATTTTGAGTTTAATTTGTATGGGTTTAATGAATCCACGGCGCCCAATTTTTGAAGGTAGTTACCGTATTTTAGGACTTCGTTAACTAGCCTTATGTTTTTTATTCTTTTAGAAGGCCTTTCTCACTAGACTACCCATCTTGCGTATATAACTTATGATTGATTTCTAGATTGTAGGTATTAATTATTGAAATAGCTTTATTTAAGGTAATTCCCAAATTTGACTCGAGAGATTTGTGATTATTCTTGGTGGTTAGTCCGTGCCTTGGCAGGATTATATTAGTCTTAGTTTCTTTCGTTTTTGCAAAAGAAATGTTGTTTTTTGCAATGACTTGCGAATTAGGGCGAAATCGCAGTTCTATTTCTACCAGTACGATGGTGAAGTCCAGCTTTAAAAGTTCCCTGTTAATGAAATCGTTCTGTTTATGACGCTAATCTTTCACGGACTTCTTTTTCAAGTTTACCATTTATTGTCTGACTGCAAGGCAGAGTCCTATCAGCCTAGTCCTATATATTTGTATCGTCACAGACGCCTTACCTAATTGCTCTATCTACGAAATACCATTTTTTGTAATTTCAATTTACTGGCTCTACAGTCGGTGATTATTCAGCCTTTTCTAGTCCATCCCGCCGTGCTATTGATAATCGATGTCTATTACCGCCCATAATGCTTTAATGAGTTTAAGTTTGTTTGACAACGGGTCGTTATCGTGAAATACGATGTAGGCCTATGGTGGATATTTTTGAAGTAAAATGATTGGTTTTATGTTTTTAGCTTTTTGGAAAGTTATTTCAGTAATTGCGTATTATACATATCATGCAATTGATAATTTACCCCTGAAAATTGCAATCCGGGAGTTTTTGAAATATTTCAGGCAAATAGTTTTATTTGAGGTGTGATTTTTTCTGACTACGTGGTGATTCTTGCAAATTAGGTAATTACTTGGCCTATTTCACAATGGAAATGGCAATGGGAACTTTCTATGCCAATTTCAGCTAAAGCTATTGATATGATTGTTATTTTTTGACTATGCTTCCTTTGCCTAGCGCGAAGGAAGTTAGCGTATAGTTGAATAATGATAGGAAGTTTACATAATAGTTTGCGCTAGGCACATTATTCAGACACATACAGCCGCTAGTTACGATCTTAATTCATGGTATACGATTTTTCGTCGCATAGTTGCCTGGCAAAAGTACATTTCCTATATTTGCTCATTAAAATTGAAAATTAATCGATGCGTCTTTTTTGAATTAATTTTATCTTAACTGAGACTTTTTGATACAATATTTTGGAACATTGATAATATATTGAAAATAGTTATTTAAGTTGCTAGGCAGCGTGGAGTTGCTAGTTGTCAGATAAACTGTCCACGCTATGCTTATCGAAATAATTCAAAGTACTTGACACACTTAACATGAATATATATTATTTAGCATTTATATAGGCTATGGAAAAAATTTTCTCTTTTGTTTTTTTTTCTTTTTTTTTTTAGAGGTAGAAATTTACCTGCCTAAACCGGCACTTTAAGTTCTACAATTTGATTTGGTGACTTCAGTAGCCTTTTTTTTCAGTGGTCAGTTTCTGAATATGATTTGTTATTTACTTTCAGGGTTACTATTATTTTTGTTTTGCGCCAATTATCTAATGATATTCTTCTTCTAAGGACATATTGAGGCTACAGGGGTGGGGGAAACACTATAAAAATGCGTTTGTTAATTAGATCAGACTTAAATAATATTTTCGAAACTGAGAGGGAGGGGGATAAAAAATGTACGATGGGTAATTTACCGGAGTAATTTCAACTTTATTGTCGTGTTTTTTTTTTTTTTTTATATTTAACGAATAGTTTATTTAGTGAACATTTACCATGCTAGGATGTTACTTCTAAGATATTTGTTCTTGTTGAATAGGCTTGTCACCATGGGATCAAGGTGTAACATTCTGAGCTACCTTTATTATTTCATTTCCACTATTTTTATATGCATATATATATATATATATATATATACACATATACACATATACACACATATATACACATACATATATGGATACTTGCTACCTAATCTCCTCAATTTAGCCGTAAAGGAGGAAATAAAGTTAGGGAATTACTATATTCTTCTGGCAGAAATATAGTTATCTAGTTTAATGAGTTTTCGCTCGGCTATTAGGTTATTTACTACATTTCTGTCACTAAACATCACATTCTATAAAATGTAATCGCTTTAATGTATTAGAGGGGGATTTTGACGAAAATGAATTTTTTACCTTTTTTTGAGTTCAATTTATTCGCTTGTCTGGTATTCCTTAGCTTTCTGTACTCTCTGGCAACGGTTGGGTTGTGGGTGTTCCTTGTGGTGCAGAGATTTCTGAGGAGTCTTGGTCCGTAATAACATTCTCTTGGCCGTCAGGGTACTGGTTCCTCGCAATTGTATTATTGTCTGTTGGAGGATTCCGTTAGTTAGTTTCTGCTTGGGGCTTCATGTGGTGGTGACGAGCTTGATTTGGAATTGCAAAGTATACGGGTTGGGATGGTCCTTCGTTGTAACTGTTGGTAAGAAGATTTTCCAAATGGGGGCTGAGGGGTAGGTCAACGGTAAAACATGTTGCAACCATTTGTTCCAAATTTGAGCAAAAATCTCTCTGTTTCTGTAGTTCCTTATTAATTTCGGCATGGTTCTCCTTTAGCTGTTTCTCTAAGCTATCTTGTTGCAGCTTAATTATTTCTTTTTGTGCCTTCAAGTAGTCCTACTTATGTTGCATGTCCAGGATCTTTGCTCTCTGGGGTGCCAGAAGTTCTTGTATTGCCGTTGTTACGGATAAGATAGTGCTATTCTTATAATCTTGTACTTTTTTACCGTTTTTCTGCATTTGATCGTATAATACTTGCAACTTTAGGACCTGGTCGGGATAATTATATCCCTCGACAAGCACGGCGTCGCGTATTGATTCAATTTCGGTCTGAATTTTGGCGATTTGTTGTTTCAGCTCCATAAATTGAGCCTCAATTAATTTGTTTATTTGTTTAGTGAATAGGATCTCATTTATTTTATTGTTCATTATTTTTTGGGATGCCTTAACCTCACTAAGGGATTTAAGTATAATCTCTATCATATTTTCAATTTTTGATTTTTCTGTTATCAATTCGCCCGATGCTTCTAGGAGTTTTGCTCGTACTTGAAATAGCTGATCCATATTTGTTCTGTCTGTAATAGGGTTGCAATAGTTATCCCTCTTTCTGTAGGAGGGGGTGAACAATTCTTGTTTTTTTTTCTAACTTCAGGATTTTTTTTTTCAAGCCGGAATTCAGTTTATCTGGAAATATTTAACTATTAATTTTTTTGAATTTTTAAGAGTTGCTTTCATTGTAATGTCTTGTTTATATTTTTCCTTTTCTTTAAAGTTGCTCATTTGAATTTACTATTTACTTATAAGTTTTTTGGGTATTTGATTCTTAGACATATTTCCATTTGTATGGTTTCTTACTAATTCTGCCAGATTTCGTGGTAATTTCCTGTTCAGTTTCCGGCGTTTTACTCTTTTTTGACTTTCCCATGGAGATTAGGTCAAATTTCTTGTACTGTTTTAAAAGGAATTTCTGGCCTTTTGCCTTAGCCTGTTTTGCATGGGCGGTAGCCGAAGTAGGTTTTTGTTTTTGTGCGTCTTGGGGCTCATCGACGGACTCAGTAGAACTAGTTTCTTAGGATTCATCATTAGGGCTTTCTGGGGTTGTCCTTTGAGATTTTGGAGTATCACCCGCTCTTGCTTAATATATCTCATCTCCTCTGGAGGTAGAGGGTTTATTTTCCATTTCCTCACGCTGAAGTCCTGTTTCGGATGAGTTAAAAGATTCCTGGAAACTCTGGGAGGAGTCAAATACCTTTGGAGAATGTCTCCACTGCTTGAATGCCATATCTTCCGGGGGGTGAGGTGTATTTCGTAGCAGGGTCTGTTTCCAGGAGTAAGATTCCTTGGGTTTTACTTTTGACACCGTTATGTGATGATATTGTCCCAAGTTTTCATCTTCAGGATGTTCCTGGGTCCAGGGCAAGGTGCTTTGCCTTGTTTTTATCGGATAGTTTATCATGTCCATGGCTTCTCTTAAACTTTTTGTATTTCCTTTATTTGTATGCCTGGGTGGAGTTTTCCTTAGTTTTGCACCCGGGGTTTCCATAGCTTTGTTTAATTCATCCTGTAATGACAGGGGTCTTTCTATCGGGGTTGCTGGGGATACCACGTCATCGGGAAATCTTTTGGGGGGACATGGGGTCGAAATTCTGTCGGGGAAAAATTGGGTTTTTGGTGATAACGTATAATCTTCTTCCAAACTTTCTGAAGATGAACTCTTTGGGCTTTTTGGTGTTCTTGCAGGCATGGGTATTTGGTGGTTTTCTTTTAGGGATGACTAGGTTTTTCATGGCCAAAAATTCTTCAAAATCTTCCTCTTCGCTATTGTTTTCAAAATAGTTTTGTTTGAAATTAAAGGGTTTTAGTTCGGATAGCCTTGATTTAGGAAATTCATTTTCCGCGTTTGATGAATCTGAAGCTGATGGTTCGGGCGCCCACTTAACGGGGTATTTGGCACCTTTCATACGGCTAACATGTGCTTTGTATGTTCTCCCGTTTTCTGGAATTATCATTTTAAAAGTAAAATCATTGCCGTATTTTTTGCTTATCCTGTAAGGTCCCGAATATTTATTGGAAAGTTTTTTCCTTCTAGCTTAGCTTCTTTTTTAGATAGACACAGTCGCCTACCTTAAAGTATATATTCCCTTTGACTTTGGACTCGTTTCTCAGCTCTTGGTTCATCTTACATTTTTATAACTCTTGTCTAACTATTTTATAGGTTTTTCTCATCCTATTTATAAAATCTTGCTTGTAGTCCTCGGTATTATTGTAATATTCTCTGGACTCTATAATTTCCTGATAAGCTATTTTAAAATCGCGTCCGAATAAAAGAAAAAATGGACTATCTTTAGTCGTCTCTGAATAAACGGTATTAATTACATTGGTTAGGTAGGGTAGATACAGATCCCAATCGTTTCGATCTTCTTTTGAATAAATACTCAAAACATTGGAAAATACTTTGTGCCTATTTTCAATTTTTCCATTAGCTTGGGGATGGTAAGAAGAGGTTACTAATTTTTCGATTTTAAGGACACTCATTAAGTCTTTCGTTACTTTAGAAACGAAGTTAGTTCCGTTGTCACTAATGACCTGTTTAGGAACGCCAAACCCTAAAAATATTTAAAATAAAAATAAAAATAAGCAACATAGGCACATTACTTGTGGCATATGCGCCTTGATTTTTCAATGCTTTGGCAAAAGTGAAAACGGTAAAATGATCTATTACTGAGAGAACGCAAGTATGACCTCGATTAGAAACAGGTAATCCTCCACTTGTACCATATAGGTCAAATGAAACGATGTCGAAAGGGAACCTTGCTACTGGCACTCTTCCCAAGGGGGGATTAGGGTACGTTTGGGGATTTTTTCTTAAGTTACACGCTTCACATGTACTTATAAAATCTTTGAGTTTTGTTAATGCCGACGGAACATAAAAATATTGTTTTAGCGTGTTAAATGTTTTGGTTATTCCTAAATGTCCGCCTATCTCCGAATGGAAGTACTCAAAGGCAGGTATTATTAAGCTTTGAGGAAGTACTGGGATTATTAAGTGTTTGATTTCTATTTGTTTCACCAGATACTATCCTGCAAAGGATTTCTTCGTCCAAGTCGTAATAAAAATTGTCTATTTCCCGTCTCAGGGCTTTGAACTTATCAGGGAGATTGTCAGAATTCACAAAATAATTAATTAGAGTCAAACACATTTCATCCTTAACTTGGTTTCTCTTAATGTTAGCTAGGGATAAGGGGCTACGAGTAATTTCGTTTTCTTTTGTAATGATTTTAGGCTTAGTCTTCTTGTGTTTTCATTTACTGGGTCTAATGGCATTTATTTGTTTATTTTCATTATCTGAAGGGTTATTCTCTGGGTATCTACTCAGGTAATCGCAAAGGGCATTCTGTTTACCTGTAACGTGTTCAAGTTCGTAATCCAGATCTTGGATTTTCATTATCCATCTTGCTAAAATTCCGGTTGGATTTTTGAATGTGCTTAGGTACTGTAAGCTTTTATGGTCCGAGCGCAGTTTACGTTTTCGTCCTACTAAATAATGTCTGAATTTATCTAAATGGTGAATTATAGATAGTAGTTCCAATTGTGTTGCTGAATAACTACTTTGGCCTTTAGTTAGAGTTCTGCTTGAATAGCATATGACTTTCTCTATATACCGAGGAGGTTCTTGCAGGGTTTCAGGGTGGTTTTCCACAGGGATTAATTGGGAAAGGATTGCACCGATGCCTAAAGCTGAAGCATCAGTGGTAACCACAAATATGTCCCTTTTCAAAGTCTGGTAACGACTAAAATTGGTTCAGAAGTAAGAGCTTTCTTGAGAGTATCTAAGGAAGTTTGAGCTTCCTGCGACCAGGTAATATTCTGGGAAGTCCCTTTAGTTAGATCTGTTAGGGGTTTTGCGATTTGGGCGTAGTTGCGTATAAATTTTCTAAAGTAACTGGTTAAACTAATGATGCCTCTTAATTGTTTCACAGTTTTTGGTGGCTTAAGACTCTCTACACATTTTATCTTCTCAGGGTCCGGTGATATTTGACCTTCGGTCACTATCATTCCTAAGAATTTGATTTCGGATTGAAACAAATTTACTTTTTCAGGTCTACATTTCAGATTACCCTCTCTGAATTTTTCGAAAACTTTGGCTAATGTTTTTAAATGATCCTCTGGTGTTTCTCCGACACAAATTACATCATCCACAAAATAGATAATATTATCTATACCTCGTAATAAATGTAGCAGAGGTCTACATAATGCACTTGAACTAGTTTTGAGTCCGAAGGGTACTCTCAAATATTCATAAGAGCCGCATTCCGTCGTTGAAAAGGCCGTTTTATAGACGACATCATCTGCTATCTTAACCTGATGATAACCTTGCGTGAGGTCAAGAGATGTAAAAATTTTATTTTTGGTTTAAATGGAGCCTAGGATTTCATCAATTCGGGGCAGGGGAAACTTGTTGCAAACTACCTGCTTATTTAAGGCTCTATAGTATACAACCAGCCTAAGGTCTTTGTTCTTTTTTGGCACTAGTATAACGGGGGCTGAATACAGGTTTATGCTTGGCCGTATAATATTGTTTCTTTCTAAGTCGCGTATTTTGTTTTTTAACCAGCCTTTGTAGGGATGAGGGATGCGATAGGGCTGTTTAGCTACAGGCAACCCTGTGGTTTGAATAGAGTGTTCATAAAATGGTATCAACCCGATATCTTCCTCACACGTAGAAAAAATATCTCTAAAATTCCAAAGTAATTCACATAATTTTTCTTTCAATTGTGTATCATGACTATGGTCTAATTTAATTTTTTCCAAAAATTGGGGTTTTGTTAGGGGGTACCTATTCTTTGGGTTGCTAACACCGATGCTATTGACTAAGCTTTCCTTGGAGTTTTTCCACTTGTTTAGCTCGTGTTCAGAGATCACTTGTATTTCATCGAGATATGTCCCTTTTTTTAATGTAATCATATCATTTTCATGTGTGTTAGCTAAACAAATAAAACCTTCGCCTTTTTCATATCAAATGATCTGTTCTTCACAAAACAGATTTTCTGGAATTTCTTTACACGGGGATGCGAACCAAATTTCGGAACTGTCATTTACAGGGGTGACCATTTGTGAGATTTTTACCCTTTGCATAGTATTTGGGGGGATTTTTGTCTTACTCACCGTGAATCCATAATATTTTTCTTCCGAGCTATTTTCTATTAAATTAAGATTGGCGCTTGATTGCGTCAAGTTTTCCACTTTTGGGGATGATTGTAAGGGTGACTCCGAGTCCTGTTCCCTTACCACAATATTTGGATTTATTATTTCATTCCGCAATTCAGCTATTTTCTTTATCTCTGTTTGTCTATATTCCTGCATTTTTCCTATTGTTGCTTTTACTGACTCGATCCATTTGCTGCTTGTATTTATTTCTCGTTCTGTGGGAGAAAATGATGTGACGTGAGTTACAAAAGACTTGATTATATTCACGGTTGTTCCCCTTTACTCCACGCGTTGGAAAATACGGTCGTATGGATACACGAGTCTATTATTTGCTATATCTAATAACACTTTATTGGATTTTAAAAAATTAGCACCAATTATAGCCTCGTATGGGAAATTTTTGCATATTATGAAGTTTGTAGGAAAAATCCTATTATCTTTTGTCACATCTAGACGTATGGAGCCTATAGCTTCCAGCCTATGACCCGTGACACTTGTTAAACTGGGAATATTGCAATTTTTTCGTCGCTTAATATACACTGGGAGTTTATTAAATACGTTCGAATTTATTATGTTAACTGATGCACCGGAATCTATTAACGCTTTGAAATTAATACTCGCAACATTAAAATTGTTTAATATAGGTAGTATATCATTATTATCACTTAAGGAAGGTACAATTAATGGGTGGGACCTATGAAAAATACTGGCCTCCAGGGTCCCGGTTAATTTTCTTGGGGGCCTAATTCGTTTCCCTGTGCGCTTATTTGATAAGTTGGGGTTTGACTTAGGGGTTCGGCGGGAATTTCACTTGCCAGTGAAGTTCCAAATTGATTGAAGCTTGATTGTCTTGGTCGCCACGTATAATTGCGTGGGTTAGGATTTCTTGTGCCGACGGCTCGCGGCATTTGTTCATTTTGTATTGACGAAAAGTTTCTTTCGTTTTCCGTCGGAAAAAAATATCTTCACACATCGCTCGTATTCCTGTTAAATCTAGTCGGATACACTCTCCGTGAATTATATTGGTACATGTTTTGTCGCGTATTTGGGTTGGGGAACCGATAATTGTTTTGCCGGTTGAGGGAAGGATTTGAGTATGCAAATCCTTGTTGGTAGGGATTGCGGAACTGTGGGAGGCGTGGGGGGTTATTTCTATAGCTTCCTGACCCATTGGCATTTAAGTTTGTTCTCCCGAACAAACGGTTATTAAAACTGGGGGTTGCTGGTGTAAAGTTATTTCTAGCATGGCAGTCCCTGGCAATATTTCCTTTTTTATTACATGCATAGCATATAATTGAGGGGTCCCGTACGTTGTTTGTTGTATTTGTGGGTACGAAACGCGCTACTCTTTGCCTGGTAGGGGTTGGAGATCTATTTTGGTTCTGTTTGGGTGAATTATCTCTCGAAAAGAAATTTGGGGAAATTGCTCGTGATCGTCCCGGAGTTGAATTTTCTACGTTATTTATTCTTGACTTATTGTGGTTCGCCACAATTTAGTCAATTTCTATCATTCTCACTACTTCCTGGACTGCCAGCTCTAATGTTTCGATATTCTTTGATATCAACATTCGGTACAGATTGGGGCTTAACCCTTGCATGAAAGCATTTAGTACAATTTTATCATATAAAGGACCAGATTCTTTTCCTTATTTAGCCTCAATGGATACCATTATTTTGTGCAGATATTCTCTAGCATTTTGGGTTTCGTCGAAACAAACCGTACCATGCTTTAGTTTGTGTGTTGAACTGGTTTCAACAAATCTCTCTCGGAACGCTTTTAGAAATTTTTCTATTGAGTTTATTGGAAGATTGTTATCTTCCCCTATCGTATTTTCTATCTGGTTCAAGAATGTTAGTGCTTGCCCCTTAAGTCTCATTAACAAAATGCCAACTAATGATTTTAAGTCTGTTTGAGTTACTTCCACAAATTGATTTAATTGGATAATAAATTCATCTACATCCGAATCTCCGTTATATGGGGGTAGTGACTTTGAAATTTCCACTGTTTTGGCAATAATTTTTTGCTTTACTAATTGTTAGTTTTGATCTAACGACATATTGATTTGTTTTTTTTTGAGGGGTTAAAATTCGGTACTGGTTTTATTTATTTTGATACTATCTAAATTCGATACTTCTTAATTATATGTATTTTTTTTGCTACTATTTTCGGGGGATTTAGGTTTAATAAAATATTGTACTTCAAAACATGCTCAAATTATGACAATTCCAAGAATGCAAAAAATATGACACTTCAAAGCATGCGGAAAAAATGGTACTTTAATGCATGCACACTTTTCCTATGCGTAATATATCTCAACAATCTTTTTTTTTTCAATGTTGTCCTTGTGTTTTTGCTCCTTTAAACAGGCCGCGCCAATTGTAATGGGGGGGTTTTATAAAAAGTTATTTATTCATATGTTTTCAGATGTTTCCTCATATGGGAAATTTCAATTAATTAATTCAATGGGGGAAATTAGTTAAACTCTAAACTGATGGTTCGCGAGTGGCATACCTAAGTGGAGGCGAGACTTTATGTGCAGGGAGCTTAAATTTACGGTACAAACTGGCAACTCGCATTAACTGCCATACTGAGTCAAAACCAGATTGAACGGATTCATTTTCCCTTGGGAGCGAGTTGAGACACAAGGACAAGCTAATTTCGAGAAATACTAGCATAAAGAGAATAAAATAAGAAGATGATGCATTTATTACTAACAGAACTGGAACAGAGCTCGGTATATCAAAATATTTGCAGTAAATGGCACTAAGTTAAAACTGGTCACTGGTTCAATACTATTGTTCTGAACTGACAATCGGCTAACTAGATAAGACTCATTCCCAAATAAGACTGTCATAAGATTCCAAAGTTAAGACTCAAACAATAAGACTGCTCCAAAAAGACTGCCCATTAAGACTCCCAATTAAGACTGCTCCAAAAAGACTGCCCATTAAGACTGATTCGAAATTGCTATGTTCTCGCTATCTAATAATTCCAATTTCGCCAGAGGTTACGTCCGGGCGTTACTAACAAGTATACTGTCTAGCTCCTATTGGCTTACCTATCTGTCCTAAATTACTATTGGACCAATCAGCTAGTTGATTTTAATTAACTTTTGAACCGGCTTATGATTCTTCTAGAATTTCGCTTCGGAATTCTTCCCAGCATGGTACAAATTTTTACTAGATACAGAGTTTAACATTGTATTTAATTTATACAATTTTTGACATATTTTATGCAAATTTCAAACCTAAGATTTATTGTTGCAATTGTAATACAATGTTTCGCTACTTTTTAAATTTGACAATTAATCGTTACTTAAATTGTTTGGGTTTATAATCTGGGCATTTTTACTTGGGAAATTTTTGGGGTA